>NW_016900674.1:0-1624 GCF_001698545.2 Rhinopithecus bieti | reverse complement strand
GCATGAAAAGAATGGTGTAACTCTGTATGTTGAATTCACACAACCGGAAGATGTTTCTCAGACTGCTTCTTTCTGGATTTTATCTGAGGATATTTCCTTTTCTCCATATTCCTCAAAGGTCTCTGGGATATCCCATTGCAGATTCCACGAATAATGCGTTAGCAAACTTCTCAATGAAAAGAATGGGATAACACAGTGAGATGATTTCACACCTCACAAAACAATTTCACAGAAAGCTTCTCTTTGATTTTATCTGAGAATATTTCCTCTTTTACCATAGGCATCAATGTGCTACCAGTTATCCCTCTGCAGATTCCTTGAAAACAATGTGAGCAAACTGCTCCACAAAAGGAGTGGTGCAACTCTGTGAGATTAATTCACACATCACAAAGAAGTTTCTCAGAAAGCTTCTTTCTAGTTTTATCTGAGGATATTTCTGTTGTCACCATAGGCTTCAATGTAATTCAAAATATGCCTTCTCACCTTCCCTAAAACAGTGTACCAAACTGCTCCATGAAAATAGTGTTGTAACTCTGTGGGATGAATTCACACATCACAAAGCAGTTTCTCAGAAAGCTTCCTTCTAGTTTTACTCTGAGGATATTTCCTTTTCAACATAGGCCTCAGCTTGCTCACAAATATCCCTTTGTTTATTCCACGAAAACAGAGTTAGCAAACTGATCCAAGAAAAGACAGGTGTTACCCTAAGAGATGAATATATACATCACAAAGAAGTTTCTCATAAAGTTTTTTCTAGTTTTATCTGAGGATATTTCCTTTGTCACCATAGGCTTCCATGCGATCGAAAATATTCCTTTTCAGACTCCCCAAAACAGTGCTACCAAACAGTTCCATGAAAACAATTGTGTAACACTGAAAGATGAATTCACATATAACAAAGCGGTTTCTCAGTAAGCTTCTTTCTAGTTTTATCTGAGGATATTACCTTTTCACCATATTCCTCAATGAGCTTCAAAATATCCCTTTGTAGAATCCAGGAATAAAGTGTTAGCAAACTTCTCAATGAAAAGAACGGTGTAACTCTATGAGATGAATTGACACATCACAAAACAGTTTCACAGAATGATTCTTTTGTTTTTTATCTGAGGATATTTCCTTTGTCACAATAGACTTCAATGCGCTCCCAAATATCCTATTGCAAATTCCAAGAAAACAGTGTTAGCAAACTGCTCAATGAACATGACAGTGTAACTCTGTGAGAGGAATTCACACATTGCAAAACACTTTCTCAGAATTCTTTCTCTTTTCTGTCTGAGGATATTTCCTTTTCACTATAGGCCCCAATGAGCTCCCATATATCCCTTTGAAGATTCCATGATAACAGTGTTATCAAACTGCTCAATGAAAAGAATGGTTCAACTCTGTGTGATGCATTCACACATCACATAGCGGTTTCTGAGATAACTTCTTTATAGTTTTATCTGAGGACACTTTGTTTTCAAGATCGTCCTCAATGTGCTCTCAAATATCCCTTTGCACATCCCACAAAACAGTGTTAGTAAACTGCTCCATGAAAAGAAAGCTTTAACTCTGTGAGATGAATTCACACATCAAAAGCAGTGTCTTAGAAACCTTCTTTCTAGTTTTATCTGAGGATATGAAA
>NW_016900673.1:0-904 GCF_001698545.2 Rhinopithecus bieti | reverse complement strand
ACTCAAGATGGATGAAGAACTTAAACCTAGGACCTGAAACTATAAAAATTCTAGAATATAACATTGGAAAAACCCTTCTAGACATTGGCTTAGGCACGGATTTAATGACCAAGAAGCCAAAAGCAAATACAATAACAAAGATAAGTAGTGGGGACCTAATTAAACTAAAGAGTTTTGTATGGCAAAAGGAACAGTCAGCAGAGTAAACAGACAACCCACAGAGTGGGAGAAAATCTTCACAATCTATACATCTGACAAAGGACTAATACCCAGAATCCACATTGAATGCAAACAAATCAGTAAGAAAATAACAAACAATCCCATCAAAAGTGGGCTAAGGACATGAATAGACAATTCTCAAAGGAAGATATACAAATGGCCAGCAAACATGAAAAAATGCTTAACATCAATAATGATCAAGGAAATGCAAATCAAAACCATAATGCAATACCACCTTACTCCTGGAAAATGGCTATGATCAAAAAACAGTAGATGTTGGCGTGGATCTGGTGAACAGGGAACATTTCTACACTGCTGGTGGGAATGTAAACTAGTAAAGCAACTATGGAAAACAGTGTGGAGATTCCTTAAAGAACTAAAAGTAGAATTACCCATTTGATCCAACAGTCCCACTGCTGGGTATCTACTCAGAGGAAAAGAAGTCATTATTCGAAAAGATACTTTCACACTCATGTTTACAGTGGCACAATTCACCATAGCAAAACTGTGGAACCAACCCAAATGCCCATTAATCAATGAATAGGTAAAGAACCTGTGGTATATACACAAGATGGAATACTACGCAGCCATAAAGTGAAATGAATTAACAGCATTTGCAATTACCTGAATGAGATTGGAGACTATTTTCTTTTCTTTTTTTTTTTTTTATTATACTTTAAGTTCT
>NW_016900672.1:0-718 GCF_001698545.2 Rhinopithecus bieti | reverse complement strand
AGGAAGGAAGGAAGGAAGGAAGGAAGGAAGGAAGGAAGGAAGGAAGGAAGGAAGCACCAGACACAGTGAGGGCACTCACATGTCGCTAATCTGCTGGCTCCCCGTTAGCACAGCCTGTCCAGTCCCCACCAGGACACTTCCTTCCACTGTGCTGAGTGCTGGACCAAGTGCAAGCTCCATGGCAAAGGTGCCAGCTTCTCCTGCAGGTCACCAGTCACTGAGATTGAAGGCACAAGGGCCAGGCACAGGTTCCAGTTTGTCCTGGATTCTAGTGTGCCCTTATTGCCCCTCACTTCACACTCAACCTTCTTTCCTAACTGCTGGCCCAGCTGAGCTGTAACAGCTTCAAGCCCAACACCAAATGCAGAGGTTAACAGTTTTGCACAGATTTCTCCAACTGCTCCCATGACCGTAAAGTTCTCATGTTTTATCACTCATAGTGGTTCTATTACTTTGGTCAAACCTGGATTGATTCATCACTTTTCTGATCAAGGACTTTTGACAGCTCCCATTACCATTAAGTCCAAATTCTTCAGTTGAGTCCTCAAGGCCCTCCAGAATCTGCCCCACCTGCTTCTTCAGCCTGATTTTCCACTACACCCTTCACATGGCTGTCCGCTCGCTACATTATCTGTACTGCCGCACCCCTATGTCTTTGCACCCTTGCACGTATTGTGCTGTTCTCTGATGATACCTGGGACTAGTTTTCAAAGCCAGG
>NW_016900671.1:0-430 GCF_001698545.2 Rhinopithecus bieti | reverse complement strand
TATATTCTTCTGGTGGGCCCGTTTGCTTAAAGCGCAGTATTGGGGTGGGAGTTACCCGATTTTCCAGGTGTTGTGTGTCTCAGTTCCCCTGGCTACGAAAAGGGATTCCCTTCCCCCTTGCGTTTCCCAGGTGAGGCGATGCCTCGCCCTGCTTCAGCTCTCGCTGGTCAGGCTGCAGCAGCTGACCCGCACCGATTGTCTGGCACTCCCTAGTGAGATGACCCCAGTACCTCAGTTGAAAATGCAGAAATCACCGGTCTTCTGTGTCGCTCGCGCTGGGAGTTGGAGACTGGCACCTGGCAGTTTTAAAACACTGCTGCCTAGACCTCTCCCCTAGAGTTTCTGATTTAATTGTCTAGGATGTGGCCTAGATTTTAAGAGCTTCCAGTATGATTCTAACACACAGCCAAGGTAGAGAACCACAGGCATA
>NW_016900670.1:0-907 GCF_001698545.2 Rhinopithecus bieti | reverse complement strand
GCCCACTGCAGCTCAACAAGGCCTGCCTGCCTCTGTAGACTCCACCTCTGGGGGCGGGGCATTGCTGAACAAAAGGCAGCAGAAACTTCTGCAGACTTAAACGTCCCTGTCTGACAGCTTTGAAGACAGTAGTGGTTCTCCCAGCGTGGAGTTTGAGATCTCAGAATGGACAGACTGCCTCCTCAAGTGGGTCCCTGACTCCCGAGTAGCCTAACTGGGAGACACCTCCCAGTAGGGGCCAACTGACACCTCATACAGCCGGGTGCCCCTCTGAGACGCAGTTTCCAGAGGAAGGATCAGACAGCAACATCTGCTGTTCTGCAATGTTTGCTATTCTGCAGCCTTCACTGGTGATACCCAGGCAAACAGGGTCTGGAGTAGACCTCCAGCAAACTCCAACAGACCTGCAGCTGAGGGTCCTGACTGTTAGAAGGAAAACTAACAAACAGAAAGGACATCCACACCAAAACCCCACCTGTACGTCACCATCATCAATGACCAAAGGTAGATAAAACCACAAAGATGGGGAGGAATCAGAGCAGAAAATTGAAAATTCTAAAATCAGAGCACCTCTTCTCCTCCAAAGGAACGCAGCTCCTCACCAGCAATGGAACAAAGCTGGACAGAGAATAACTTTGATAAGTTGAGAGAAGAAGGCTTCAGATGACTGGTAATAAACTTCTCTGAGCTAAAGGAGGATGTTCGAACCCATCGCAAAGAAGCTAAAACCTTGAAAAAAGATTAGACAAATGGCCAACTAGAATAAGCAGTGTAGAGAAGTCCTTAAATGACCTGATGGAGCTGAAAACCATGGCACAAGAACAACGTGATGCATGCAGAAGCTTCAGTAGCTGATTGGATCAACTGGAAGAAAGGGTGTCAGTGACTGAAGATCAAATGAATGAAA
>NW_016900669.1:0-431 GCF_001698545.2 Rhinopithecus bieti | reverse complement strand
CTGGTCACTAGAGAAATGCAAATCAAAACCACAATGAGATACCATCTCACACCAGTTAGAATGGCAATCATTAAAAGTCAGGAAACAACACATGCTGTTGAGGACATGGAGAAATAGGAACACTTTTACACTGTTGGTGGGAGTGTAAATTAGTTCAACCATTATGGAAGACAGTGTGGTGATTCCTCAAGGCTCTAGAACCAGAAATACCATTTGACCCAGAAATCCCATTACTGGATATATACCCAAAGGATTATAAATTATTCTACTATAAAGACACATGCATACATATGTTTTATGCTGTTCACAATAGCAAAGACTTGGAACCAACCTAAATGCCCATCAGTGATAGACCAGATAAAGAAAATGTGGTACATATATACCATGGAATACTATGCAGCTATAAAAAAAAGATGAGTTCATATCCTTTG
>NW_016900668.1:0-717 GCF_001698545.2 Rhinopithecus bieti | reverse complement strand
CACTGTTAACTTTTAGCAGACTTTACTTTTGTTGAAAACCTTGTAAGTCTGGGATTTTAATTATTCTTTGCTATTAATAAGAGCTTATTTTGTCCAAATTAGAATTGGTATGATGGCTTTTAAAGGAATAGTGTACACTGTTTTTTTCTTTTTTTAACTACTTGTGTTATCTTTTTTTTTCTTTGACTTTCTCTGTCTCTCTTTGACTTTTCTTTTGCCTCTGTCTCTTCTCTCTGTCTCTCTCTTTTTTCTCTCTCCTTGACTCCCTCTTTGTCTGTCTCTTCCTCTCTCTCTCTTTGCCTCTTTTCCTCTTTGTCTCTTTCCTTTTTTTCTCTCTGCTGGTCTTTCCTTGCCTCTGCCAGCCGCTTATGCTGCTGTTTTCTTAACCACTGAGTGTTGGGGCGGGGGGGTGTCTAAAACCAGCTGTAACCAAGTGTCTATGTACAGGAACTGGTCTGGGTTCCCTGGCTTACATGTCACCTTGTGTTATACTATACCTTTGAAATAGGGACCTCCCCAGGCTTCTTTCTAATGGCCACCCTACCTCTAGTGCTGGCCAGTCTATCTTACACAAAGTTTTAAGTTTTCTGGTGTCATAGTACTCCATAGTCTTCCTTAAATCCTTTTTTTTGAAATTTTTCAACATAGTTCCTAGTGGGGTGGGCTTACTTTGTGCCTCACCCATGTTTACTCGAGACAAAACACCATGCTCACACC
>NW_016900667.1:0-431 GCF_001698545.2 Rhinopithecus bieti | reverse complement strand
CTGGTGGTCTTCTTTGGGGAACAAACGGTATGGGCATAACATTTTAACCTCCTTGTCAAATTTGTTTCCTCTAGGATAGAGGCATCAAGCTACAGATGGTCTTACAAATGGAACCACAAATGAGCTCAACTAACAATTTCTATCGAGGACCCCTGGACTGACCTGCTGCCCCTTTGGCCTAAAGACTTCCCCTCTGGAGGACACTACAACTGCAGGCCCCTTCTTCACCCCTATCCAGCAGGAAGTAGCTAGAGCAGTCATTGCCCAATTCCCAACAGCAGTTGGGGTGTCCTGTTTAGAGGGGTATTGAGAGGTGAAGACAGCTGGACTTCCCGGGTCAAGTGGGGAGTTGGAGAACTTTTCGTCTAGTTAGAGGGTTGTAAATGCACCAATCAGCACTCCGTTTCTAGCTAAAGGATTGTAAATGCACT
>NW_016900666.1:0-227 GCF_001698545.2 Rhinopithecus bieti | reverse complement strand
GATATCTGTGGTTCTGCTTCCTCACATTCTTCTGCCAGAAAAGGAAGGAGGAAGGCACATTTTCCTCTTACAATTGAAGTTGCACCGATTACTAGGAACTTTCCTACGAGTTCCTGCATGGCCCATTATTCCTTAGTGATTAAAATATATATATTCTAATGCCTCTCACCATCTCTTGGTTTGTGTCATCAATTGAATTGTTCCCTCTTTGAAATTCATATGCTGAA
>NW_016900665.1:0-221 GCF_001698545.2 Rhinopithecus bieti | reverse complement strand
ACATTGAAGCCTTTGGTGACTAAGGAAAACACTCAAGTAAAACTAGAACAAACATTTCTGAAAAGTTCTTTTGATGTGTGAATTCATCTCACCATGTGACATCTTTCTGTTCAGGGATCTGTTTGCTGACACTGTTTTCGTGGAATGAGGAAAGGGATATTTTGGAGTGCATTCTGGCCTAAAGTGAAAAGGCAATATCCTCAGATAAAATTAGAAAGAAG
>NW_016900664.1:0-222 GCF_001698545.2 Rhinopithecus bieti | reverse complement strand
ATCACCACCATCACCGTCATCACCCCACCATCACCATCACCCCATCACTGTCATCGCCCTCACCATCACCACCATCACCGTCATCACCCCACCATCACCATCATCGCCCCACCATCACCGTCATCACCCACCATCACCATCACCCCCATCACCGTCATCGCCCCACCATCACCATCACCACCATCACCGTCATCGCCCCACCATCACCGTCATCGCCCCACC
>NW_016900663.1:0-227 GCF_001698545.2 Rhinopithecus bieti | reverse complement strand
ATGTTTTAAAAGGATCACACTGGCTTCTGGGTTCAGAGTAGAACTGTAGGGAGCCAAT
Organism: Rhinopithecus bieti; assembly: GCF_001698545.2. Taxonomy (NCBI): domain Eukaryota; kingdom Metazoa; phylum Chordata; class Mammalia; order Primates; family Cercopithecidae; genus Rhinopithecus; species Rhinopithecus bieti. The sequence continues at coordinate 169 of NW_016900663.1, read as the reverse complement.
AATAGAAGCCACAAGTGTTGAAAAGATAGATACTGGTGGCTTGGACTCGGTCAGTAGTGAGAGAATGTCAGATTCTGGAAATATTTTCAAATTAGAGATAGCAGATTTATTTCTCTGGTCACACAGAAACTTAAGCATGTGTCTATGAAAACCCATTCTCAGCAGACTT
>NW_016900662.1:0-226 GCF_001698545.2 Rhinopithecus bieti | reverse complement strand
ATTACCTGCTCTTATTTGGTTTGTTTGCTTAGTTTCTATGAACTTACCAGGAATTCAACTTCATGCTCCAAACAAATTACATAAATCTCTCTCAATATGTTTTCTGTCTCCTTCTTCTTCTTCTTCTTCTTCTTCTTCTTCTTCTTCTTCTTCTTCTTCTTTCTTCTTTCTTCTTTCTTCTTTCTTCTTTCTTCTTTCTTCTTTCTTCTTTCTTCTTTCTTTCTTC
>NW_016900661.1:0-228 GCF_001698545.2 Rhinopithecus bieti | reverse complement strand
ATCTGTGTATATTTTAAACCTATATCATATCTTTATGTGTATATTTTATACCTATATCTACTATGTCCATTATGTGTTAATTTATACCTATATCTATTATATCTATTATATCTATTATATCTATATTTCATACCTATATCTATTATATCTGTTGAATCTATATTTTACACCTATTCCTATTATAACTATATTTTCTATATTTTATATGTATATCTATTATATCTATGA
>NW_016900660.1:0-1740 GCF_001698545.2 Rhinopithecus bieti | reverse complement strand
AGCAAGATTCAGATGAACTAGGAAAGAAGCCAGTTTATTTCTGTAACTGAGTACAGGGAGATGGCCTGGAAATTGTTGCCAGACCAACTCAAAATTACAAAGTTTTCCAGAGCTTATATACCTTCTAAGCTATTTGTCTACGTGTAAGTGTGCATTCATCTAAAGACATAAGTGATTAACTTCTTCTAATCTATAACTAAAATCTGAGTCCTGGAGACCTTCCTCTGGAGCCTCAGTAAATTGACTTAATCTAAATGGGTCTAAGTGCTGGGGTGATTACCCTTATCTTGTCTCCTGCTAAATCATGGAGGTTTGGGGAGTTCCTTCAGACCCCATAAACTTGTTTGTGGAGGTCTGGGGAGTTTCTTTAGACCCGCAAAACAAACAAACAAACAAAAAAAAACTTGTTTAATCCTAAACGGGTCCTGTTAAGAATTCCTTCATTGTCTTGTCATGCTTCGAGGCCCAGCAAAGGCCTGGGCAAAACTCTTGGTGGGGTTTTGTTCCATTCCAGCTTTTGTACAAGGGCGCTGGCTCTTTCAGCTTTTACTAGTAACTTCACTACTCGGTCAGTGCTGAAACAGTTGTTATGGAGGCCTGTGTTAGTGAGACCTGGCCTGCCACGAAACCAATGTATAATATCCGTGTATTGATTTACGATGTTGCCTGTGACTTCTCCTCTACTGAAACGTACCCCTACGTTGAAAATCCATTACTTGCAAGCCATCAGGGAGGTTGGGTGTGAAGTGTGACTTGCCCCATTCTCCTTGCTTGGTGCCCTGCAAATAAATGCCCTCCTTTCTCCAGCTGCAAAACTGCAGTGCGAATGTTTGGCCTTACTGTGCCGGTTAAGGAGAACCCAGATGAGTTCAGTAACACCACCAGCACTTTGTTGGAATCATAAAGACTGAGTAATCTTCAAAGTCAAGACTGCAGAGCTTCAGGGCTTGTCTGCTGCTGTTTGTAATATAAGCCTACTCACAGTCCCTTGCTTCCCATGCTTAAATCACGGAACCAGAGACATTTGGGACACCAGGACAGAAATCTTTGAAATGCCAAATACTTGTAATTATCCACTTCTCACATGCTCTTTCCAAAACAAAAGTCAAAATTTGAAAAGGGTAGACATTCCCAATATGGATAGATTCCAAGTTTATCAGACGTGTCTCAAAAGATTAATCAGTGATTACCTCATCTAATACGTCCATGAGGCCACAGTATTTTATTTATTTTATTTTAAGACATTTTCTTCATAATTCTTCTACTGAATAAAGAATTCTCCAAAATAAAATAGAAGAGGGAAAAGAAACCTCATTAAAATACCGGAAAGTAATTGTTTTGGTGATTCTCAATACGCATTAAATAAAAGAAAACTTGGCAGTTGAGGTTTGAAGAAGACAGGTGTTGAATATATGCAACTTAGGCTGGGCATGGCTGCTCACGCCTGTAATCCCAGCACTTTGGGAGGCCGAGGTGAGTGGATCACCTGAGGTCAGGAGTTTGAGACCAGCCTGGCTAACATGGTAAAACCCCATCTTTACTAAAATACAAAAGAAATTAGCCAGGCATGGTGGCAGGCACCTGTAATCCCAGCTACTCAAGAGGCTGAGGCAGGAGAATTGCTTGAACCCGGGAGGTGGAGTTTGCAGTGAGCTGATATCATGCCCTTGCACTCCAGCCTGGGGCACAAGAGCGAGACTCCATCTCAAGAACAAAACAAAACAAAACAAACAAAAAAAA
>NW_016900659.1:0-714 GCF_001698545.2 Rhinopithecus bieti | reverse complement strand
GGCGTTTCCAAATGTCCTTTCTCAGACTCCACAAAACAGTGATTTCAAACTGCTCAATCTAAAGAATCATTTAAAGCTATTCGATGAACACAAACATCACAAAAGAGTTGCACAGAAAGATTCTCTCCGATTTTGATGGAAAACATTTCCTTGCTGGACATAGGCCTACGGTTGCCACTTACTATCCCTTTGCAGAAACCTCAAAGCCAGACTTTCAAACTGGGAAATGTACAGGAAGATTTAACCCTGTGAAAATAATGGACATGTCAGAGAGCAGTTTCTTCGAGTGCTTCTTTCTGTTTTTTATTGGACAACATTTCACTTTTGCCATAGTCTTCAATGTGCTCTGAATATCAATCTTTTGGATTTACAGGAACAGTGTTCAAACTCTGCGTTATGAGAAGAAAGTTAAAACACCCTGAGTGGAATGCACACATCACCAAACAGTTTCTCAGAAAGCTTCTCTCCACTTTTATCTGCCTATATTTCCTATTTCACCATAGGCCCGAATGTGTTTCCAAATATCCCTTTGTGGAGCCATCCACGAGGGAGTTTCCAAGCTGTGTAATGTAAAGAAATCTTCATCTATGTGAGATGAATAAACATAGTAAAAGCAGATTCACAGAAAGCTTCTTTCCAGTTTTATCTGAAGATTTTTTTTTCTCACCCTAATCCAGAATGTGCTCCCGATGGTCCCTTCTTGGATCCGACCAT
>NW_016900658.1:0-906 GCF_001698545.2 Rhinopithecus bieti | reverse complement strand
GATGTGGCAAAGTCACAAACATTTATTAAGTACCAATGTACGTCAGGGTACATACAAAATCTTCCATTTCACATCAGATAAAACCCAAATGGCTTACCATGTCTTACAAGATCCTGCATGATCTGGCTCTTGATCAACTTTCCAATATTATATTGTACCTTTCTTCACCTCATTCACTCTGCTACAGTCACACTGCTTGTCCTATGTTTCTATTTTTTTTTTTTTTAAAGAAGAATCCTACCTCACAGCTTCAATACTTAGGCTTCCTCTGCCAATAAACTCTTTTATTTTAAAATTTTGTTTTCTAGCCCTTTCTATAACTTATCCTGTCACTAATTTGGGGTTTCAGTCAAGTGTCACAGCTTCAGAGTATTTCCCTGACCATTCTATCTGAATATTCCCTTCAGTTATTCTTCGCCATTCTGTTTCATGGTCTTTACAACACTTAACTATATCTGAAAGTTCGTGTTGTATGTATTCATTTACTTGCTTGTGGACTGTCTTCCTCACTAAAACATCAACTTCATAAAAGCACACACCTTGTCAATCTCATTCCCATTTTATCTCCAAAGCCTAGAACAGTGATTGGCATATAGTATATTTGTAATATTTATTTGCTAAATAAATGAATGAGTCTAATTTAAGTCTCAAGAAAAGTCCTATAATGTATATATTGTTTACATTAAGGCTCAGATTAAATTGGTTATCCAAATAACCCAGTAGTAAGTAGTAGATTTAGAACTCAAACTCTAATCTATTTGACTCAAAACACATTTTCAATTAACCAGGCTGAGGGGTAGAGTTAGAAACAGGAAATGACAGGAGATTGCATTAACCAGCAGAAGCCTTGAAGGAATCATAGAAATCATACTAGTGAAAGAAAGAGTTATCACAAAATACAAAGAT
>NW_016900657.1:0-432 GCF_001698545.2 Rhinopithecus bieti | reverse complement strand
TAAAGCCGTCATGACTGGATCTTCACTAGACAATGACAGGTAAGCCGGACTTGCCAGGCCTTTATAGGCATTAATCCTAGATCTGGAGTGGCTAAACGAGTCATGCTTCTGTTTCTGGTTGCAGTCATTGCATTTGCAGAAATAATCATGAGGCCGTTCAATCCTAGCACCCTTCCGCAGGAGGGTGTGCACAATTTCATATTCCTGGCAGTGGGCAGCCAGAATGATTGGAGTCACATCATGGGAGAACCGTGTCCCATCTTCATCATAGGCATAAAAGTCATCTTGCTGGAGTTCAGACTGGCTAGGGCTGGTTGCTAACCTCTTGCCTTCAGCAAAAGCTGGATGACTGAGAATTGCTTCCACAATCCGAACATAACCTTTACTAATAGCTAGAAGCAAAGCATCCCCAACTCGAGAGAGGTTTTCTTT
>NW_016900656.1:0-1745 GCF_001698545.2 Rhinopithecus bieti | reverse complement strand
TTGTAATAAATAATGACTAAAATGAGTGGCCAAATATTAAACTTCAAGTCTGTACATTACAGCATATTTATATTAATAGGAGCTAGAGACCACGCTAAATAAATTAATATATGTTCATCAGCGGATTACTATGCAGCCCATACAAATATTTAAGGACGGTGTCATCCTTAAGCAATCCCAAACTGTGCCTTGGGGAAAAGGCAGGGAGAAGCATCTGACTGGAAAGTTCTAAATCCCCTCTGGTGTGTGGGACCTGAGGGAAGCAGCAGTGCTGAACATCCAGAGCCAAGACGGTGTGGGCCCCATCCCTCTTCTCACCTTCAGGCCTCTGTACAACCCTAAAACCCACCAGACCCCACATGGGGTCATCTAGATGCCTGGAGGAGTTCCAGGATGGTCCCCTCGGGCATCGTGCCTGGGTTCATTTTCCTGACCGGGTGCAAGGAGGGACACCTGGCTAGGAGATATAACCTGCCGGCCAGTGTGGCATTTCTTTCAAATGACCACTTAAGCCTCAGCCACGATTTGGGGTGACTCAAATCGTTCATGTAGCACACACACACTCAAATCGTTCACGTAGAACACACACACGTGTCTTAGGGGTGGACATACACAAACATGTGTCTTAGGGGCCCTGTGTGAGGAGAGGAGATTCACACCACTGACCTACCGGCCAGGGTTGAACCCAGAGGGCTGGAGCACACACTGCCGGTTGACGACAGGCATCTGGCTCTGGGTTGCACGGTTCCGGATTGGACGGCTCCCGGGAAGAGAGGAGTCATCTGACGTCCAGCTCGCCAATCAGAGTCGAGGACTGGCCAAGCTCCGCCCACCTTCTTGCTCTACCAGCTCGCGCTCTCCTCAGGCAGCAGTAGCACTGCGCTCCTCACTCTCGAGGGAGAATCTGGCGTTATGGCGACCCAGTCAGACATGGAGAAGGAGCAGAAGCACCAGCAGGACAAGGTGCAGGGAGGGCTTAACAACAAAGCCGCCCTTGCCTCCGGGGATGCCTGCGGGACCGAGAATCAAGATCCTGCTGCTTCCGTCCCCACAGTCTCCGGCCAAGCATCTCCCTCGGGCGGCGCCGCTCTGAGCAGCAGCACAGCCGGTTCTTCCACTGCGGCCACCACCTCCGCCGCCATTTTCATCACCGATGAGGCCTCGGGGCTGCCAATCATAGCTGCTGTGCGGAGGGAGAGGCACTCTGACCTCCGGGAATGTCGCAGTCCTCACGAAGTCTTTGGGTGTGTAGTGCCCGAGGGGGGCAGCCAGGCCGCTGTGGGACCCCAGAAGGCCACTGGCCACGGCGACGAGCACCTGGCCCAGACCAAGAACCCCAGAACAGCCGTCGTAGGAAGCAGCCCTGCCGCAACCAGGCTGCCCCGGCTCAGAAGCCCCAGGGCGGCGTCTGTTTCCTGGGCCTTTGCCGCCATCTTCTCCAGGGTTCCGGCCCAGCAGCCATCCCGGTTACGGGGCTTCTACGTCGAGTCAGGCAATCCAGCCAGGCCCTGCACTCCTAAGCCATGCATCTGAGGCAAGGCCTGCTAGCCAAAGTCGCATCACCCTGGCAGATTCTGCTCTCCGCAGACGTGCATCTGGTCCAGGCCCTGTGATCCGAGGCTGCACCGCCCAGCCAGGCCCTGCTTTTCCATACCGCGCCACTCATCTAGACGCTGCTCGCCTAAGCCCTGAATCTGCGCCAGGCCCTGCTCGCCGAGGCCGTGCATCTGCGCCAAGCCCTGCCC
>NW_016900655.1:0-426 GCF_001698545.2 Rhinopithecus bieti | reverse complement strand
TGAGGGCTCCTCCCTCCAACCTGTTCTTTTGGGAACCCTTTACCCTTAGAGCTGTCACAGCTGACATAAACCTGGGCAGGCTGTGGGGAGGCTGCTGCCTCCTAGCCTCACAGTCAGCTTTTTTTTTTTTTTTTTTTTTTTTTTTTTTGAGACGGAGTCTTGCTCTGTCTCCCAGGCTGGAGTGCAGTGGCCGGATCTCAGCTCACTGCAAGCTCCTCCTCCCGGGTTTACGCCATTCTCTCGCCTCAGCCTCCCGAGTAGCTGGGACTACAGGCGCCCGCCACATCGCCCGGCTAAGTTTTGTATTTCTTTAGTAGAGACGGGGTTTCACCGTGTTAGCCAGGATGGTCTCGATCTCCTGACCTCGTGATCCGCCCGTCTCGGCCTCCCAAAGTGCTGGGATTACAGGCTTGAGCCACCGCGCCC
>NW_016900654.1:0-228 GCF_001698545.2 Rhinopithecus bieti | reverse complement strand
CACACATACACGCACCGCACACACACACACGCGCGCACACACACACACACATACACGCACCGCACACACACGCACACACACACGCACACACACGCACACACATACGCGCACACACACACACGCACACACACATACACGCACACACACACACGCACACACACGCGCACACACACACATACACGCACCGCACACACGCACACACACGCACCACACACACGCACACACACA
>NW_016900653.1:0-3297 GCF_001698545.2 Rhinopithecus bieti | reverse complement strand
GGATGTGGAGAAATAGGAATGCTTTTACACTGTTGGTGGGGTGAAAATTAGTTCAACCATTGTGGAAGACAGTGTGGCAATTCCTCGAAGATCTAGAACTAGAAATACCATTTGACCCAGCAGTCCCATTACTGGGTATATACCCAAAGGATTATAAATCATTCTTTTATAAAGACATGCACATGTATGTTTATTGCAGCACTATTCACAATAGCAAAGACTTGAAACCAACCCAAATGCCCATCAATGATAGACTGGATAAAGAAAATGTGGCACATATACACCATGGCATACTATGCAGCCATAAAAAACATGAGTTCATGTCCTTTGCAGGGACATGGATGAAGCTGAAAACCATCATTCTCAGGAAACTAACACAGGAACAGAAAACCAAACACCACATGTTCTCACTCATAAGTGGGAGTTGAACAATGAGAACACATGGACACATGGAGGGGAATATCACACACTAGGGCTTGTTGAGGGGTTTGGGGCAAGGGGAGGGATAGCATTAAGAGAAATACCTAATGAAGATGATGGGTTGATGGGTGCAGCAAACTACCACCACACATGTATACCTATGTAACAAACCTGCATGTTCTGCACATGTATCCCAGAACTTAAAGTATAAAAAAAAGTAGCAAGTATTTGGATTCCATAATAGGTAAAACTATAGTAGGTACTGTAGATAAAAGATGAATATATCACAATCTTAGAAATTATTGTCTCTTTGAGAGAGATAATGAGTATAATCTAAGAATTTAATTGACATTTAAAAGCAATGTTGTGGAATAATTCATGATTAATTGTGTGGTAATTTTGTAGACATTATACTCATTTAAGTCGGAAGACAGAGTCATTGATTGGGATGCTGTCTACTATAACTTGATTCACTTGTCAGGGTTTCTATAAAGCTGAAGTACCTTATGCCAAACAGAGAAAATATACATTTACAGAGATAATGGTAAAACACTTATTGTATGTATTTTATCTAATTCATGTTATAATACCAGGCTATATTTAAAATAAACAATATGTGATGGCTCCATTGGCTATTTTATATAATTTGGTATTTCTTAGCTAATTGTTCAAATCAACGGGACTCCTTTGTAGTGCTCTGTGACCTGCGGCTCTGGAGTTCAGCAGAGGGATATATACTGCAGACTGAAAGGTGTTGGTCCGGTGGTTGAAGAAATGTGTGATCAGTCCACCCGACCTTGTTCTCAGAGGCGATGTTGGAGTCAGGACTGTGTGCAGCACAAGGGGATGGAAAGAGAGAGGCTGAATGTGAGTATCAACAAGTAAATTTTCAAAGACACTGCATATAAGAATGTGTTATTCATTTGGTTATTGCATTTCTAGTGTTCAACATCATGTGAGAGAAAAGATTCACATCAACGAACGGAGTGCACAGATAACCAAATTGGACAAGTGAATGAAATAGTCTATAATTCTTCAACCATATTTCTTACATCCAAGAATTGCAGGAACCCACCTTGCAATTACCTTGTGGTAACAGCAGACTCATCACAGGTAAGGTAAAGAAAGGAAGTTGAGAATTTTGCTCCTTGATAAAGCAGCTGGATCTACAATTTGACACAGCTGAAACTGGGTATAAAATTTGAATATGAGGGCAGACAATGGTATGCATATCAATCTAAGGAATGAGAGCCCTGACAGTTGGATGGTGCAAATAGAGTAATAGTGACAATGTGTTAAACTCTAGTGCAAGTCTGAAGTGTTAGTAGGTGCCAACTGTGAAACCAACCACCAGGAACGATTTGGCAAACTGGCCCTGTACAGTTGTCCACTTTTGAGAAATGGCTTTACTGAGGTGTAATTGATGAACCGTAAACTACATATATTCAAAATATATAGCTTAATAAGTTTGAACACATGTACACAGCCATAAAACCAGTACCATTTTCAAAATAAAGAGCATCTCCATCACTCCCAAAAGTTTCCTTGTGCTGCTTTGTAATGTCTTCCCCACCTCCTTTTCCCCTCCTCACCCAATAAGTGACCTCACCTGTTTTCTAGCAGTGATCTATCACTGTACTTGTTTGCATTTTATAGAGTTTTATATAAGTGGATCATACAGTGTATACTTTTTTTATCTACTGTAATGTAAGTATTTTGAGATTTGATCAGGTTGTAGTATGTATCAGTAGTTTTTTCTTTTATTGTTGAATAATATTCCACTATATGGATGTCTTTATGTTTGCTTTTCTTTTCTTTCTGATGTCTGATCCCCATGCAGTCTGTTTCTTATCTAAGCAATTATCATCTTCATCCTTAGAGGTTTAATTTCAACTTTTTTATATCTTCCATATCTCTACTTAACATGTTGAACATATGAAACATAGTTACTAATTTTTTTTTGCAGGTAAAATTTCCCAATTTTATTTTTTTCTTGATTTTTTTTTAAATTATAATTTTAACGTCCTCTTCTGGACATCTAATCCTAACATCTATGCGCATGTTTATAATTTAGCGAATTTTAGTATAATCACCTGTATGTGCAAGCATCACCATGATCTAATCCCAAAACTTTTATCACTCCCCAAAAAATATCTGCACCCATAAGTAGTAATTCCTTATTCTCACATTTTCTCCTAGTCTCAGACAACCACTAATCTGTTTCCGTATCTATGGATTTGTCTGTTCTGCACATTTGGTATAAATGTAATCATACCATATGTCGTCTTTTGTGTCTAGCTTCTTTCACTTAGCATGATATTTTAAAACTTTATACAAATTTTACCATACATCATTGCTTCATTCCTTTTATGATAAATAATATTCCATTGTAGGACTATACTATATTTTGTCTATTTATTTGTCAGTTGATGGACATTTGGATTGATTCCAGTTTTGACGTTTGAATAATGCTGTTAGAAACGTTTGCATACAAGTTTTGTGTAGACATATGTTTTCAATTTTCTTGGGCATATGCCTAGGAATAGAATAGCTGGGTATTGTAATTCTATTTAACTTTTGAGGAACTGCCAAACTGTTTTCCACAGTGGGCATACTATTTTCTTTCCTATCAGCAATGTATAAAGGTTCCTATTTCTCACTCCATATCATCATCAGCACTTGTTATAATCCATCTTTTTTTTTTAACATAACCATCCTAGTATGTATGAAATGGTATCTATTTTATGTTTAAGTTGCATTTCTCTAATGACTAATGATGTTGAGTATCTTTTCGTGTGTATGTTAGTTATTTGTGTATCTTTAGATAAATGTCTGTTCAAATCTCCTGCCCCTTTGGCCCCCCCGCCTTTTTTTTTT
>NW_016900652.1:0-718 GCF_001698545.2 Rhinopithecus bieti | reverse complement strand
AAATAAAATTGCCTTTTATCCTCATATTTCATCCGATACTTTTGCTTCTTAACCCTTAAAGTAATATTCATTGATTCAAGTTTGTGCTTACTGATTCTCTTTCTCCTCCATAAGAGCTGAGATCTTGTTTGCTTAATGCCACATCCTTAGTGCCTAATATATACTGCTGCTCAATAAATATTTGCATAAATAAATGATGTAGTTTTCCAAATAATTATTTAATATGATTCTTAAAAAAAAAGGATTGTAAGAGAATGGTAGTCTTTGTAGATATAGGGATGCAAGCATTAAATATAATACCAAGTATGATACCAGTGGAAAAGGTGGTATCATCAGTAGATAGAGAGAAGTTCCTCACATAGTATATATCCCTAAAATGTGGGATAAAATTTAAGAAGCATCACTTTCTAAAACCAAACCTGTTCAGAATCAACACAGAAATAATGAAATTATTTTAGCAAATAATATAATTTCAAAATACTTATGAAATTAAAGTGGTAGGAAGCAACTACCCTACAGTTCAATTATATGTAAGATACAGGATAGCACTGGATTGTTGTAACATGCTAATGAGCAATTGAAACAGATAGAGTTTCTCATGGAATTTAGGAAATGAGAAAATTAGAAAATCAAATTTGTCAGCATGGTAAGAATGGAAAGATGTTAGGGTATCTGGTGAATATAAGTGTTTAAGTGACTAAAAGAGATACTTTATATA
>NW_016900651.1:0-716 GCF_001698545.2 Rhinopithecus bieti | reverse complement strand
ATAAAAAAGGTACCAAATAATAAGGCTCCTAAATTCCCTCAAGTGTTCTTTCCTCTATCTTCTCATCCTTTTTTCATCTTTTCCTTCTCATGTTACTCTTTTCCCATCTTCTTTTCTTCTTCTTCTATTTCTTATTTCTTTTTTTCTTTTGAGATGCAGTCTCGCTCTGTCGCCCAGGCTGGAGTGCAGTGGTGCGATCTCTGCTCACTGCAAGCTCCACCTCCTGGGTTCACTCCATTCTCCTGCCTCAGCCTGCGGAGTAGCTGGGACTACAGGTGCCCGCCACCACGCCCGGCTAATTTTTTATATTTTCAGTAGAGACAGGGTTTTACCCTGTTAGCCAGGATGGTCTCGATCTGCTGACCTTGTGATCCACCCGCCTCGGCCTTCCAAAGTGCTGGTATTACAGGCATGAGCCACAGCGCCCGGCCTATTTCTTATTTCTATTCTTGCTGCTGCTTCTTTACTTCCTCCTTTTTTTCTTCTTTCTGAGCAATAACATTAACAAACAGCAAAACCAAAATGAGTTGAAAATAAACTATTCAATACACTGTATTTTAAAATAATTAGACCACTAAAATGTTTTAGAGGTGTGGATGAAAAGTTAGTTGCATAATGTTTTAGTTAACTGAATAATTATGCCTTGTGTAACATTGATAATTCTACTAAAACACTGTAAGTAAGGAATCAAAATTGAGCAAGTAAAGAATTATTCA
>NW_016900650.1:0-431 GCF_001698545.2 Rhinopithecus bieti | reverse complement strand
TAACCCTTAAACACCATCGTAGACTTCATACTGGAGAGAAACCTTACAAATGTGAAGAATGTGACAAAGCTTACAGTTTCAAATCAAACCTTGAAATCCAACAGAAAATTCATACTGAAGAGAATCCTTACAAGTGTAATGAGTGTGGCAAGACCTTTAGCCGGACATCATCCCTTACATGCCATCGTAGACTTCATACTGGAGAGAAACCTTACAAATGTGAAAATGTGACAAAGCTTTCCGTGTGAAATCAAACCTTGAAGGACATAGGAGAATTCATACTGGAGAGAAACCATACAAGTGTAATGAGTGTGGCAAGACTTTTAGTCGGAAGTCATATTTTACATGCCATCATAGACTTCATACTGGAGAGAAACCTTACAAGTGTAATGAATGTGAGAAGACCTTTAGTCAGAAGTCATCCCTTATAT
>NW_016900649.1:0-1067 GCF_001698545.2 Rhinopithecus bieti | reverse complement strand
GACATGAAAACCCTCCAAAATTAACGAATCCAGGATCTGGGTTTTGGAAAAGTTACGTAATAGATAGACCACTAGCTAGACTAATAAATAAGAAGAGAGAGAAGAATCAAATAGACACAATAAAATGATAAAGGGGATATCACCACTGACCTCACAGAAATACAAACTACTATCAGAGAATAATATAAACACCTCTATACAAATAAACTAGAAAATCTAGAAGCAATGGATAAATTCCTGGACACAAACATCCTACCGAGACTAAACCAGGAAGAAACTGAATCCCTGAATAGGCCAATAACAAGGTCTGAGATTGAGGCAGTAATTAATAGCCTACCAACCAGAAAATTTCAGGACCAGACGGATTCACAGCTGAATTCTTCCAGAAATACAAAAGGAACTGGTACCATTTCTTCTGAAACTATTCCAAACAATTGAAAAGGAGGGACTTCTCCCAACTCATTTTATGAAGCAAGGATCGTCCTGATACCAAAACCTGGCAGAGACACAACAACAACAAAAGAAAACTTCAGGCCAATATCCCTGATGAATATCCATGTGAAAGTCCTCAATAAAATACTGGCAAACCAAATCCAGCAGCACATCACAAAACTTATCCACCATGATCAAGTCAGCTTCATCCCTGGGATACAAGGTTGGTTCAACATAAATCAATAAATGTAACATAAACAAATCAATAAATGTAATCCATCATATAAACAGAACCAATGACAAAATCACAAGATTATCCCAGTAGATGCAGAAAAGGCCTTTGATAAAATTCACCATCCCTTCATGCTTAATACTTTCAATAAACTGGGTATTGATGGAACATATCTCCAAATAATAAGATCTATTTATGACAAACCCACAACAAATATCAAATTGAATGGGCAAAACTGGAAGCATTCTTTTGAAAACCAGCACAAGACAAGGATGCCCTCTCTTACCACTCCTATTCAACATAGTATTGGAAGGTATGGCCAGGGCAGTCAGGTAAGAGACAGAAATAAAGGGTATTCAAACAGAAAGAGAGGAAGTCTAGTTGTCTTTTTTGCAGATGACAT
>NW_016900648.1:0-397 GCF_001698545.2 Rhinopithecus bieti | reverse complement strand
GACCCAGGGACCCAGATCCCTTCTGTCTTGTGGTTCCGGCATCCCCTAGGACCTTGGAGTTATTTCCTTCTAGCTGATGGACCAGGAAGGAGAGAGATAATTTTATGGGCCAAGCCTAAAGTGGCACGCTTTCTTTCTGTCTGAATTCTGTGAACCAGAAGTTGACCACATGGCCATATCTGACTGCACGGGAGTCTGGGAAATAGCTTTTAGCCATATTCCTAAGAGGAATCGGAAATGCTTTGTGGTGAGCACATTGCAGTTTCTGCCACAGCATATCCAGGCATATAGCTTAGCACAGGGTATTTTATTTAATGCTCATGCTAGAAACAGGCACCATTATTATCCCATTTTGCAGATGAGGAAACTGAGGCTCAGGGAAGTGAAGACTCTGGTA
>NW_016900647.1:0-701 GCF_001698545.2 Rhinopithecus bieti | reverse complement strand
GACCCAGGGACCCAGATCCCTTCTGTCTTGTGGTGCCAGCATCCCCTAGGACCTTGGAGTTATTTCCTTCTAGCTGATGGACCAGGAAGGAGAGAGATAATTTTATGGGCCAAGCCTAAAGTGGCACGCTTTCTTTCTGTCTGAATTCTGTGGACCAGAAGTTGACCATAAGGGCATATCTGACTGCACGGGAGTCTGGGAAATGGCTTCTAGCCATATTCTTTTTTTTTTTTTTTCTTTTTTTGAGGCGGAGTCTCGCTCTGTCGCCCAGGCTGGAGTGCAGTGGCGCGATCTCGGCTCACTGCAAGCTCCGCCTCCCGGGTTCACTCCATTCTCCTGCCTCAGCCTCCTGAGTAGCTGGGACTACAGGCGCCCGCCACCGCGCCCGGCTAATTTTTTGTATTTTAGTAGAGACGGGGTTTCACCATGGTCTCTATCTCCTGACCTTGTGATCCGCCCGCCTCGGCCTCCCAAAGTGCTGGGATTACAGGCTTGAGCCACCGCGCCGGCCTTCTAGCCATATTCCTAAGAGGAATCAGAAATTCTTTGTGGTGAGCACATTGCAGTTTCTGCCACAGCATATCCAGGCATATAGCTTAGCATGGGGTATTTTATTTAATGCTCATGCTAGAAACAGGCACCATTATTATCCCATTTTGCAGATGAGGAAACTGAGGCTCAGGGAAGTGAAGACTCTGGTG
>NW_016900646.1:0-227 GCF_001698545.2 Rhinopithecus bieti | reverse complement strand
ATATTGATGCGTAGTCTTTTGCAAGAGTGAGGGCCTGAGTTAAGTCAACTAGTTCGGCTTGCTGAGAGGTAGTGGAGGGTGGCAGAGCGGTAGCCTCAATGATAGGTGTGGAATATGCTATAGCATAGCCTGCCTTTGCTGGTGAGTGGCAATTAGGCCTGGTGGAACTGTCATCAATAAACCAAGTGTGTTCAGGGTGAGGAACACAAAATAATATAGGGAAATGG
>NW_016900645.1:0-227 GCF_001698545.2 Rhinopithecus bieti | reverse complement strand
GGAGTCTTGCTCTGTCGCCCAGGCTGGAGGTCAGTGGCACAATCTCGGCTCACTGCAAGCTCCGCCTCCCAGGTTCATGCCATTCTCCTGCCTCAGCCTCCCGAGCAGCTGGGACTACAGGCGCCCGCCACCGCGCCTGGCTAGTTTTTTTGTATTTTAGTACAGACGGGGTTTCACTGTGTTAGCCAGGATGGTCTCGATCTCCTGACCTCGTGATCCACCCACCT
>NW_016900644.1:0-265 GCF_001698545.2 Rhinopithecus bieti | reverse complement strand
CCAGGCTGGTTTCAAACTCCTGACCTCAAATGATCCTCCTGCCTTGGCCTCCCAAAGTGGCATTGTGGTTTTGATTTGCATTTCCCTGATAATTAGTGATGCTGAGCATTTTTTCATGTTTGTTGGCCATTTGTGTATCTTCTTTTGAGAACTGTCTATTCATGGCCTTAGCCTACTTTTGATGGGATTGTTGATATTTTCTTGCTAATTTGTTTGAGTTCCTTGTAGATTCTGGATATTAGTCCTTTGCCAGATGTATAGATTG
>NW_016900643.1:0-314 GCF_001698545.2 Rhinopithecus bieti | reverse complement strand
CTTCTTTTTTTTTTTTTTTTTTTTTGAGGCAGAGTCTCGCTCTGTCGCCTGGACTGGAGTGCAGTGGCCAGATCTCAGCTCACTGCAAGCTCCACCTCCTGGGTTTACACCATTCTCCTGCCTCAGCCTCCCTAGTAGCTGGGACTACAGGCGCCCGCCACCTCGCCTGGCTAGTTTTGTATTTTAGTAGAGACGGGGTTTCACCGTGTTCGCCAGGATGGTCTCGATCTCCTGACCTCGTGATCCATCCGTCTCGGCCTCCCAAAGTGCTGGGATTACAGGCTTGAGCCACCGCGCCCGGCCGTGTTGTCAAA
>NW_016900642.1:0-267 GCF_001698545.2 Rhinopithecus bieti | reverse complement strand
TATGTTTATTGCAGCACTATTCACAATAGCAAAGACTTGGAACCAATTCAAACTTCCATCAATGATAGACTGGATAAAGGAAATGTGGCACATATACACTGTGGAATACTATGCAGCCATAAAAGAAGGATGAGTGCATATCCTATGCAGGGACATGGATGAAGCTGGAGACCATCATTCTCAGCAAACTAACACAGGAACAGAAAACCAAATGCCACATGTTCTCATTCATAAGTGGTAGTTGAACAATGAGAACACATGGACACA
>NW_016900641.1:0-267 GCF_001698545.2 Rhinopithecus bieti | reverse complement strand
AGCTCTCGGGCGGAGTTCCTGCAGTCCTGACAGGAGTAGGGGGGCTGGGAAGTCTGCACCGCGCGTCTGCCGGGAGCGGCTTTTCTAGGAGTGGGAGGGCAATAGGCGGGGCACGGGTGTGTCGGGGGGGCATTCCGTAGGTGCAACCAGGTAAATCTTGGTCTCTTCGGATTGACGTCACCTGGCACATGCCCGGTTGGTCTGCACCTTCTCGGGCGCTGGCTGCATTTTCGTACATGCGGGAAAAGTTGGTGATGAAGAACCCGG
>NW_016900640.1:0-267 GCF_001698545.2 Rhinopithecus bieti | reverse complement strand
CCCACCTATGAGTGAGAACATGTGGTATTTGGTTTTCTGTCCTTGTGATAGTTTGCTGAGAATGATGGTTTCCAGCTTCATCCGTGTCCCTGCAAAGGGCATGAACTCATCATTTTTTTTTATGGCTGCATAGTATTCCATGGTGTATATGTGCCATATTTTCTTAATCCAGTCTATCATTGTGGACATTTGTGTTGGTTCCAAGTCATCGCTATTAAAAATTGTGCCACAATAAACCTGCATGTGCATGTGTCCTTACAGTAGCAT
>NW_016900637.1:0-1073 GCF_001698545.2 Rhinopithecus bieti | reverse complement strand
AGCAAACCTGCATGCTCTGCACACGTATCCCAGAACTTAAAGTATAATTAAAATATATATAATACGTAGTCTAAATTTTATAAAACATTTTAAAATAAATTTTATTGTGTATACTTGTGGTTTACAATGTAAAAAAAAAAAGTAACATCTAGATGAGAGGGAGTGTGGTTATGTGATTATAGAGAGAATATTCAAGAATCAGAGTTCTTTAGAGTGCAGAACAAGGTAATGATATGACAAAATCAGCCTGTGATGGGGACTGGAACAAGAAGGAGGGTAGAAAAAAATGTGTGTCCTGTAGACATATCGATGGGAATATAAGCAGTTTCTGGCACACTAATTGTCTTTTGTCAATGAAGCATGAGGCATGAACATTCGCTGTAAGCAAGCAGAACACAGGGGTGGTGATTTTGAAAACTGAGAAATTATGAAATAATCTCTGCAGAAAATGGAAGAACAAGCCAAATGGAAAATGACGGTGGGATTGCTAGATAGCGTTCAGCTCCTATTTAAATTCAGCAATCAAAATTTGTAGTGAAATCTGGCCAGTTACATGATTTTTTTTTTCTAGCTGTGCTGGAGTTCATGGGTACAGGTGTAAAGAAAGCAGATGGTTGAGTTCATGTAAGGTTGGCGTTAGTAATTAAAATCATTTTTTTAACATTGCAATGTGTCTAAGTTCAGCCCTTGGCAACTGTTTCTGTTTAAAAGTTAGAGGTTAGAGGCAGATATCTAGCTCAAATTATAATAACATGGTGCCAATTATTCACCTTTTCTGTGCTCACCTTCTGCAATAGACTTTCTAGAAGCCTCACAACAACATTAGGACTCAGATATTAAGTCTAAGTAAAATGGACTTAGCTCCATTTTACTGATGAAAGCTGAATATAAAGAAGGTTTAGTAACCATTAAGTAAATTATAATTCCAAGAGCCAAATTATTATTTTTTTCCTTTTGATTAAAAGCAAAAAAAATCTACTGATTTTCATTGGACAACTTTTTTCTCCAGTAGCTTTATGAAATTGAGCGAAACATACGTTCTCTCATCATCTTTATACAATCAGCAAACAAAT
>NW_016900636.1:0-267 GCF_001698545.2 Rhinopithecus bieti | reverse complement strand
CATGTTGGTTTGCTACACCCATTAACTCATCATTTACATTAGGTATTTCTCCTAAAGCTATCCCTCCCCAAGCCCCCCATCCCATGACAGATCCTGGAGTGTGATGTTCCCCGCCCTGTGTTCAAGTGTTCTCGTCGTTCAGTTCCCACCTATGAGTGAGAACATGCAGTGTTTGGTTTTCTGTCCTTGTGATAGTTTGTTCAGAATGATGGTTTCTAGCTGCATCCATGTCCCTGCTAAGGACATGAACTCATCCTTTTTTATGAC
>NW_016900635.1:0-262 GCF_001698545.2 Rhinopithecus bieti | reverse complement strand
GTCCTGGGATATTTTCCTTTTGCCTTTGTACTCATGAAGCTCCTAAATATCCATTCAAAGAATGGACAAAACAGAGTTCCCTAACTGCTGAATCCAAAGAGAATTTTAACTCTGTGTGATCACAAAGTAGCTTCTCAAAAGACTCTTTCTTCTTTTATCTAAAGATGTTTTCTTTTCACCACAGGCATCAATGCACTTCCCAAAATCCCTCTGCAGATTCTACAAACAGTGTTTCCAAACTACTGTTGAAAAGAAAGCTTTA
>NW_016900634.1:0-264 GCF_001698545.2 Rhinopithecus bieti | reverse complement strand
CTTTCTTTCCTTCCTTCCTTCCTTCCTTCTTTCTTTCCTTCCTTCCTTCCTCCCTTCTTTCTTTCCTTCCTTCCTCCCTTCCTTCCTCCCTCCCTTCTTTCCTTCCTTCCTTCCTTCCTTCCTCTCTTCTTTCTTTCCTTCCTTCTTTCCTTTCTTCCTTCCTCTCTTCCTTCCTCCCTTCTTTCTTTCCTTCCTTCCTTCCTTCCTTCTTTCTTTCCTTCCTTCCTCCCTTCCTTCCTCCCTCCCTTCTTTCCTTCCTTCCTT
>NW_016900633.1:0-267 GCF_001698545.2 Rhinopithecus bieti | reverse complement strand
TAAACCAGCTCCTAGATTCATTGATTTTTTGAAGGGTTTTCCATGTCTCTATCTCCTTCAGTTCTGTTCTGATCTTAGTTATTTCTTGTCTTCTGCTAGCTTTTGAATTTGTTTGCTCTTGCTTCTCTCGTTATTTGAATTTTGATGTTAGGGTGTCGATTTTAGATCTTTCCCACTTTCTGATGTGGGCATTTAGTGCTATAAAGTTCTCTTTAAGCAGTGCTTTAGCTGTGTCCCAGAGATTCTGGTACTTTGTGTCTTTGTTCT
>NW_016900632.1:0-1072 GCF_001698545.2 Rhinopithecus bieti | reverse complement strand
GGGCCCCTCATGGCATTTCCTAAAATCACGTTCCCTTCTTTATCAAACTTAGAGTGACACTGATTTGCCCAACATTTTCCTTTTTTACATTTTGGACATATTTCAGGCTTAGCAGTTTTCTTTTTTCCCCTATCTGGCAACCTGACTCATTGATTTTTTTTCTACATTCTTTTTTAGTGTGTTCATGCTTCCCACAGTTAAAACAAGCTCCAGGAAATGGAGTATTTCCTTTATCCACTCTCAGTCCTGCCATTGCCTTTGCCAACAAAGTAGCTTTACACAGATTACCTCTGATACCATCACAGGCCTTGATATAATCAACTAAATGTGCTTTTCCAAATTTAAAAGGAGAAGGCTCAAATGTAGCTATAATATTTCCCTGTTGATCTGGGGGGTGTGTTCTAACAGGGCACTGCCAAGCCTCTAAATCACCCTCTCATTGAGCTTGCTGAATTCTTGCCTGAATAGAACTAACAGTGGCTGGTTGCTCGAGGTGCTGCTTGACCAGTCACTAGGGCAACTACTTTTGCCCAGTGTCCTCCAGAAAAGAAAGATCTGGAGGCTCATTTTCTTCAAAATAATAATGAGGGGAACAGAAGGGTAGGGATGAACCTCTCCCTCCTTTGCTGCTTTAGCTGGCAAACAAACCTGCTCTGTAACCTCTTCTGTTACTTTGCTACACTCTCCTTCCTCCTCCTCATCAGTGTGAAAAGTACCAAGGTGGAACGAACCATATCCCACACTTGTCTCATTGTTACCCTGACACTTCTGAGCTCCCCTTCTTACTCACCACGGGGATTACTTTAAGAGTACTCGGGTGTCCTCCAGCAACTTCCACTTTCTCCAACCGTTGCTCTGGCAACCCTCCGACCTGAATTCGAGCCCCATGATGGACGCCACTTGTGGAGACCAGCTCGGTTGGTGAGACCCTAACCCAGCAGCACTAGAGGAATTAAAGACACACACACAGAAATATAGAGGTGTGAAGTGGGAAATAAGGGGTCGTACAGCCTTCAGAGCTGAGAGCCCTGAACAGAGATTTACCTATGTATTTATTAACAGCAAGCCAGTC
>NW_016900631.1:0-920 GCF_001698545.2 Rhinopithecus bieti | reverse complement strand
AGGCTATTAATTATTGTCTTAATTTCAGAGCCTGTCATTGGTCTATTCACAGATTCAACTTCTTCCTCGTTGAGTCTTGGGAGGGTGTATGTGTCCAGGAATTTATCCATTTCTTCTAGATTTTCTAGTTTATTTGCATAGAGGTGTTTATAGTATTCTCTGATAGTCGTTTGTATTTCTGTGGGATCAGTGGCGATATCCCGTTTATAAAAGTTTATTGTGTCCATTTGATTCTTCTTTCTTTTCTTCTTTATTAGTCTTGCTAGCAGTCTGTCAATTTTGTTGATCTTTTCAAAAGCTCCCAGATTCATTGATTTTTTGAAGGGTTTTTTTGTGTCTCTATCTCTTTCAGTTCTGCTTTGCTATTAGTTATTTCTTGCCTTCTGCTAGCTTTTCAATTTGTTTGCTCTTGTTTCTCTAGTTCTTTTAATTGTTATGTTAGGGTGTCGATTTTAGATCTTTCCTGCTTTCTCTTGTGGGCATTTAGTGCTACAAATTTCCCACTACACACTGTTTTAAATGTGTCTCAGAGATTCTAGTACATTGTGTCTCTGTTCTCATTGGTTTCAAAAAACATATTTATTTCTGCCTTCATTTCATTATTTACCTAGTAGTCATTCAGGGGCAAGTTGTTCCGTTTCCATGTGGTTATGTGGTTTTGAGTCAGTTTCTTAATCCTGACTTCTAATTTGATTGCACTGTGGTCTGAGAGACAGTTTGTTGTGATTTCTGTTCTTTTACATTTGCTGAGGAGTACTTTACTTCCAATTATGTGGTCAATTTCAGAATAAGTGCCATGTAGTGCTGAGAAGAATGTATATTTTGTTGCTTTGGGGTGGAGAGTTTTGTAGATGTCTATTGGGTCTGCTTGTTGCAGAGCTTAGTTCAAGTCCTAGATATCCTTGTTAACCTTCTGTTTC
>NW_016900630.1:0-1351 GCF_001698545.2 Rhinopithecus bieti | reverse complement strand
ATATACCAATAGTGATTTCTGAAAGATATATGTGTCATGAATTTTCTGAAATAATTTTCCCTCATTCTGGATTATCCCGGCTGTATATAGATATCTGAGTTCAACTTCTTTTGTTTGTTTGTTTTGGTTTGGTTTGGTTTTTTGAGACAGTGTCTGGCTCTGTCACCCAGGCTGGAATGCAGTGGCACCATCTGGGCTCACAGCAATCTCTACCTCCTGAACTCAAGCGATTCTCCTGCCTCAGCTTCCCAAGTAGCTGGGACTACAGGCACGTGGCACCACATCTGGCTACTTGCTGTATTTTTTGTAGAGATGGATTTTGCCTTGTTGGCCAGGCTGGTCTCAAACTCCTGAGCTCAAGGTATCCTCCCATCTTGGCCTACCAAAATGCTGGGACTATAGGCATGAGCCACTGCGCCTGATCCAAAGTTATTTTAATCAGTTCCTTGAAAACTTCTCCATTGCATTCTCTCTTCTCTCTTTCTCTCTGGGGACTTTCAGGATTTTATGTTTATCCTGGAAATTTTACTCCTAGGGCGTGTGTGTTTGTGTGCACACGCACGCGTGTGTGTTAATCAGGTTCAGAACTAGGTGAATCTTTTCAGTTTGAAGATTCATGTGTTTGTTCAGTTGAGAAAATTCTAGAACATTATTTCTTCAAGTACCGCCTTCTCTACAGTCTTTCTGTTCTTTTTTTTTTTTTTTCTTTTTTCTTTTTTTGAGACGGAGTTTTGCTCTATCACCAATGGTGGAGTGCAGTGGCACAACCTCAGCTTACTGCAACCTCTGCCTCCCGGGTTTAAGTGATTCTCCTACCTCAGGTTCACCAATAGCTGGGATTTCAGAGGCCCACCACCACGCCGGGCTAATTTTGTATTTTAGTAGAGACGGGGTTTTGCCATATTGCCCAGGATGGTCTCAAACTCCTGACCTCAGGTAATGTGCCTGCCTTGGCCTCCCAAAGTGCTGGGATTATAGGCGTCAGCCACTGAGCCCGGCCCAGTCTTTCTGTTCTGTATGTCTGGATCTTCTATTGGATGAACGTTGAAACTTCTGGAATCTATTCTCCATTTCCTTTATAATTTTCATTTAATACTTTCTATTTCATAATCCTTTTCTGCTATACGGTGAAGTAGTGCCATGCTTGAACACATTTTTTCACTGGGTTGTTCCAGTTTCTCTTATTGATATGCAAAAGTTTTGTTGTATATTAGAGATGGTTACTCTTAATTTATTACAGATGCTTCACCATTTTCCCCAAAAGTTGCCTTTTAAACAGTTGTTTATGGTGTCTGTTGAATTAGATGACACTTTAATTTTCACCTTTAAATTTGTCAGATTCATTGTTCCC
>NW_016900629.1:0-372 GCF_001698545.2 Rhinopithecus bieti | reverse complement strand
TGTGCACAGCTGCCCGGACAGAGGGCCTAATACACCTGAGCCAGGCTGGACCAATGGAATCCTCCCCAGAGAGCTTTCAAATTGGATCAATGAAAGGAGATTCAGTCCCTCACTGCGGCAGAACTTGCAGCTGTCAGGTGATGAGCTGTGGCTACACTATTTCTGGCTACATAGACAAAGTCAGCCTGAGAAGAAAGTCACAGAAGCAGAGAACAGGGAACAAGAAAGATTCCTGGCGATACCTGGGTTGCCAGATGCCTCTGGAGCCTGACTGCACACCTGCTCTTCCCAAGGCTTGTGTGCTGCCTTATAGATTTTTTTTTTTTTTTTTTTTTTTTTTTTTTTTTTTTGAGACAGGCTCCGTCTGTCGCC
>NW_016900628.1:0-477 GCF_001698545.2 Rhinopithecus bieti | reverse complement strand
TTCAAGCGATTCTCCTGCCTCAGCCTCCCAAGTAGCTGGGATTACAGGCACCCGCTACCACACCCAGCTAATTTTAGTATTTTAGTACAGACAGGGTTTTGCCATGTTGGCCAGGCTGATCTTGAACTCCTGACCTCAGGTGATCCTCCCACCTCAGCCTCCCAGATTGCTGGGATTACAGGCATGAACCACCGTGGCCGGCCCCAGGTACACGGACGTTTGGAGCTGCCACCCTCCACGTGGCCCTCTGGCTTCAGCCCTAAGCTATGTGAAGAGGTCTCAGAACTGGGGTCTCGCTTTCCAAAGCAGATTCCTGCTCCCCGCTGCCAAGTTCTTCTTCACAGGAATGTTTTACTCCCGGCATGCCTGGGCCTCAAACACTTGGGCAAATCCACTTGGCTGCCAAGGTTCTGTTCCCCTACTGAGAACTTACCTTCAGGTGGGGACTCAAGCTTCAGCCTCTGCAGCTCTCGGGAC
>NW_016900627.1:0-1354 GCF_001698545.2 Rhinopithecus bieti | reverse complement strand
TTTAAGAATATTCTGAAATTTGTATGCCACTGTCTTCCTGCAGGAAAATGCAGGTGATGTGAAATATAGTATAGTATGGATTTTTCTTTTCTTTTTTAATGTCCAGACTTTATTTATTGGCATTAATCTCTAAACAGTACAGTATAAAAACTATTTATGTAGCATTTGCATTCTGTTGGGTGTTATAAATAATCTGGAGATTATTTAAATGAGAAAATGAGTGTAGTTTGCATGCAAATATTAGACCATTTCATATAAGGAGCTTGAACATCTTTTGATTTGGGGCTGCATGGAAGGTTCTGGAATCAATCCCCTATGGATATGAAGGGTGAGTGTGTACAATACTTATTTATACTTTTGTTGTATATAGCTCCCCTGAATGTAAATTTCACAGAGGCAGGAATATTGTCTGTTTTGTTTATTGTATTTCCAGCACAGTAGTACCTGTACATATTAAGTGCTCTTAGATATTTTCTGAACATGAATCAATATGTATTTAGAAATGAATGAGTTTTCTAAATATTTATGATTATTTAACTTTTAGGTTCAGGGGTATATGTGCAGGTTTGTTATATGTGTAAACTTGTGTCATGGAGCTTTGGTGTACAGATTCTTTCATCACTCAAGTACTATACTTAGTACCCATTATTTATTTTTTCTGATCATCTCCCTCCTCCCACCTTCTACCCTCAAGTAGACCCCAGTGTCTGTTTTCCCCTTTTTTGTATCCATGTATTGTCATCATTTAGCTCCCACTTATAAGTAGGAACATGTAGTATTTGGTTTTCTGTTGCTATATTAGTTTGCTTAGGATAATGGCCTCCAGCTCCATCCATGTTCCTGCAAAAGGCATGAGCTCATTCTTTTCATGGTTGCATAGTATTTCACAGTGTATATGTACATTTTCTTTATTCAGTCTACCATCGATGGGCATTTAGGTTGCTTCCATGTCTTTGCTATAGTGAATAGGGCTGCAATGAATATATATGTGAATGTCTTTATGGTAGAACAATTGATATTGCTTTGGGTATATGCCCAGTAATGGGATTGCTGGGTTGAATGGTAGTTCTGTTTTCAGCTCTTTGAGGAACTGTTACACTGCTTTCCACAATGGTTGGACTAATTTACACTTCCGCCAAAGGTATATAAGCATTCTCCTTTTCTACAACCTTGCCAGCATCTGTTGTTTTTTGACTTTTGATAATTGCCATTCTGACTAGCCTGAGATGGTATCTCATTGTGGTTTTGATTTGCATTTCTCTAATGATCAGTGATGTTGCAGGTTTTTTTTTTATTAGGTTCTGGGATACATGTGCAGAACGTGCAGGTTTGTTACATAGGTATACACATGCCA
>NW_016900625.1:0-631 GCF_001698545.2 Rhinopithecus bieti | reverse complement strand
AGCGCCAGGCGCGCGCCCTCTGCTGGCCGTTGGGAAGCAGCGAGGGAAGCGCTGAGCTAGCGGCCGAGCGGTTGTCGCTCGTCCCCTAGCGGCCTCCCGCGGACTCGCTGACATCCTCAGTCCCTTGCTCTCTGCTCCTTGGCTGGGGATGCTCCATTTACATGGATTGGAATAGACCTAAGCACCACAATTACAAAATCAGTTATACGTTAATCAAAGCCTCAAAACACCAGGTAACCCATGTTCTAAATCACTGGAAATCAAACAGGTGAGTCATGTGATGAGAAGTACCTGCCCCAACCTCTTATATGAAAGATAATTTTGTAATACAATCAAGCTACTGATCACTGTTTATCTTTATAATACCTACCAGTTTTTTTTTTTTTTTTTTTTTTTTTGAGACGGAGTCTTGCTCTGCCGCCCAGGCTGGAGTGCAGTGGCCGGCTCTCAGCTCACTGCAAGCTCCGCTTCCCGGGTTCATGCCATTCTCCTGTCTCAGCCTCCCGAGTAGCTGGGACTACAGGCGCCCGCCTCGTCGCCCGGCTAGTTTTTTGTATTTTTTAGTAGAGACGGCGTTTCACCGTATTAGCCAGGATGGTCTCGATCTCCTGACCTCGTGATCCGCCCGTCT
>NW_016900624.1:0-563 GCF_001698545.2 Rhinopithecus bieti | reverse complement strand
TGTCTCTTTATTGTAGCATGACTTACAATCTTTTGGGTATATACCCAGGAATGGGATCACTGGTTCAAACGGTATTTCTAGTTCTAGATGCTTGAGGAATCGCCACACTGTCTTCCACAATGGTTGAACTAGTTTACACTCCCACCAACAGTGTAAAAGCATTCCTATTTCTCCACATCCTCTCCTGCATCCATTGTTTTCTGACTTTTAATGATCGCCATTCTAACTGGTGTGAGACGTTATCTCATTGTGGTTTTGATTTGCATTTCTCTGATGACCAGTGATGATGAGCATTTTTTCATGTGTGTGTTGGCTGCATAAATGTCTTCTCTTGAGAACTGCCTGTTCATTTCCTTTGCCCACATTTTGATGGGGTTGTTTGTTTTTTTCTTGTGAATTTTTTTAGGTTCTTTGTAGATTCTGGCTATTAGCCCTTTGTCAGATGGGTAGATTGCAAATATTTTCCCCATTCTGTAGGTTGCCTGTTCACTCTGATGGTAGTTTATTTGCTGTGCAGCAGCTCTAATTAGTTTAATTAGATCACATTTGTCTATTTTGGCTTT
>NW_016900623.1:0-1632 GCF_001698545.2 Rhinopithecus bieti | reverse complement strand
CTGTCTGTCCCTTAGTAGGTCCAGTTGCTGCCTGAAATTCTGTATTAGCATTTTCACAAGCAAGCAGCTGAACAATCACTTTCCTGGCATGAGAATCTGAAATAGTGTTTTCAGCTGCGGCTTGCAACTGTGCAATAACATCTGGATAAGGCTCTCTTGGAGCCTGTAAACTGAGTTAAAAGAAGGATAAGTAGTACCAGGGTTGTGAATTTTTTCCCAGGTTCTTAGGTATATAGCTCTGAGCTGATCAACACCCTCATCACTCATTGCCATCTGTTGGTTTACAGTACCCCATACCTGTCCGATTCCAAGCCATTGATCAGATGTGATGGTAAGGGCAGGTTGGGCTTGATCTTTTCTGCATGCCTGATTTGTTGCTTCATCCTTTCACCTCCGTTTTAAGTTGGAGAAATTCAGAGTAGGACAGGGTCGATCGGGCTAATGACTCCCAACCCAGAGGTGTTAAACACTGGTTATAAGCCACAGATTGTAACAGGTCATGAACATAAGGAGAATTTGGCCCATATTTCCAATTTCTCGCTTTAAGGTTTCTAATATTTTAAAAGTGAATGGCTCCCAGCATACTTAAGCATGTTCTCCGGGTTCCTCAGCTTGCAAAATAGTTACCTGAAACTGCCAAACATTCAAATCCCCATTTCTCCTGCCTGGTAAATGGAGACCTGGATTGTCTCTGCACCATAATTTGTATTTGGACTGGCTCGCAGCATTCTTTTACTACAATCAACAGGTGGACAAGCCTGGATCATTCCCTCACTGTAACTGGCTGTTGGGCAAGCCTGAAGCTTCCCTTCGCCATAGTTAATGTTGGCGCGTGCAACAACAGCGGCAAGCCCCGTCGCAGGCTCCCTACCAAAATTTATAAGGCTGAGGTGGGGTGGCCGTTTTGGACCTTCCCCTACAGGCGCGGTAAGTGGCACTGTTTTGCAGTAGGCGAAACTGTTTCTCTCATAAGTTTCTGGGGTTAGCATAGAAAGCTTCCCGTTTCTCCCCTTTTAAAACAAGACTCTGATGGTTCACTTTGCTGATCATCAGACTCCTGGTTACTACACTTTTCTATATTATCCCGAAACTCCTCCTCCT
The DNA here is from genome assembly GCF_001698545.2 of Rhinopithecus bieti. Classification (NCBI taxonomy): domain Eukaryota; kingdom Metazoa; phylum Chordata; class Mammalia; order Primates; family Cercopithecidae; genus Rhinopithecus; species Rhinopithecus bieti. Next base: position 531 of record NW_016900623.1, on the reverse strand, counting down.
CATCCCCAGTGTGAAAGGGCTCCAGGGCAGTTTTAATTATGGACCACACAAACCAAGTGGGGAGGGGAACACGGTGGCCCTCTTGTGCTCATTTTAAGTCTGATCCGACCTTATCCCAATCTTTGACATTCATAGTTCCATATTGTGGGAGACAAGGAGAAAACTTTTCTATGAGATGGAACAAAGATGTGAGATTCTGGTACACACAATTACCCCTCTGTGGTTCAATAACTGGCATGCCAGGCTTAAGTAATTAGTAAACTTACTTTCAGCCTGACCCAAATATCCTGAGGATACCTTGGAATACTCCAAGTGTCCTACTTGCCCATAGAGCTTGAAGTGAAAACATACTCTGGCATCCTCCATCCATCATTATCTAGTTTACACTCTCTGGCGTTTCTTCACTGGATGACTTGTAGAGATTACCGGGTACAATGCTTTGGGCAGCAGATGTTTTGGGAAACCAGCCTCACACCACCCAGCGGGTACCCTGAGCCCAGCGGAGACAAAGGAACAAATTGTTGGAAGAAA
>NW_016900622.1:0-1353 GCF_001698545.2 Rhinopithecus bieti | reverse complement strand
TTGGAGCATTTTTTTTTATTGATAAGGGGTAAGCTTCCTTGCCACTGAAGTTAGAATGACACGATAGTGGCAAACATATTTTGGTCTAGTAGACGTGAAAATCAGTAAAAAAGGAAATATAGCATTTAAGGAGCAGATGGCAGTGCTTTCAAAACTTTTGAGCTTTTCTTTGCTTTTTTTCAAACTCTTATAATATAACCAATTAAAATTACTAAAATCAGATGGTATAACGATGGTGAGCACCGTAGCACCTAGCAGAGTGTTTGGATCAATGTGTAGGGTGATGTTAATGGTATAACCCATTAGTTAAGACTGGATAAATGGGTATTACAGATGATGACAACATTTAAATCACATTATCCTGATTAATCCTATTTTGACCACTCTATCATGTGTCTCTACTCACTTATCTCTGAAAGGTATCTATGAACAAACATGCCATCAGATTTTGAAAACATTTTATTTGGAACTAATTTTAGATTTACATGCAAGTTACAAAATAGTATAGAGTGTTCCCATATACCCTTTACCCAGCTTTCTCTAATTAACATCTTATAAGACCAAGATACAATTATCAAAACCAAGAAGCTAACACTGGTATAATACAATTAACTAAACTGCAAATCACACTAAAGTTTCATTAGTTTTTTCACTAATTTTTTTTTCTAGTCTAAGATTTAAACTGGGATTCCACATATCATTAAAATTGGTATGTCTCCTTAGTCACTTTCAATCTGTGACTATTCATCAATCTTTCTTTGTTTTTTATGACTTTGACACTTTTGAAGAGTACTGGTCAGTTATTTTGTAGAACGTCAAATAATGTGTGTCAGATGCTTTCTCATAATTAGACTGAGGTTAGCATGTTTGACAAGAACGCCACAGAAGTGATGTTGTGTCCTTCTCAATGTTTCTTATCAAAAGGTTCATGATATCAATTTGTCCCATTACTGGTAATGTTAACCTTGATCACTTGGTTAAGGTGGTTTCTCTACTATAAAGTTGCCATCATTCTATTTGTTCTTAATAAATATCTTGAAAGACCATGATTTCAAAGGGCATAGTGGGGCAAGATTGCTCATATGTTTTCAAATGACTTGGCAACCCTGAAGGGTAGGAGGACTAGTAATATGACTTAGACTACAGATAAATTTGTTTGGGAGAAAGAAGGACTTCTTCTGCAGGAAAATTTTCTTTATTCCATCTTCTCTCCCCATTTTCCACTACCCTTTACTGCTAATTCAATTATTCCAGAAAATAGAGAACTTCTACCGATATTCAACCCCTTTTGGGGAAATGGCAGTCTTCTGCTTTATTCTGGTTCTACTGATATACATTTCACATATGGCATCA
>NW_016900621.1:0-1323 GCF_001698545.2 Rhinopithecus bieti | reverse complement strand
ATAGATCTATACCACAGTTTCTTTATCCACTCATTGATTGATGGGCATTTGGGTTGGTTCCATGATTTTGCAATTGTGAATTGTGCTGCTATAAACATGTGTGTGCAAGTTTCTTTTCAAATAATGACTTCTTTTCCTCTGGGTAGATACCCAGTAGTGGGATTGCTGGATTAAATGTTAGTTCTTACCTTTAGTTTTTTTAAGGAATCTCCACCGTTTGTGTACTAGTTCACATTCCCTCCAGCAGTGTAGAAGTGTTCCCTGTTCACCACATCCATGCCAACATCTACTGTTTTTTGATTTTCGATTATGGCCATTCTTGCAGGAGAAAGGTGCTTTTGCATTGTGGTTTTGTTTTTTGTTTTTTTTTGAGACGGAGTCTCGCTCTGTCGCCCAGGCTGGAGTGCAGTGGCCGGATCTCAGCTCACGGCAAGCTCTGCCTCCCGGGTTTACGCCATTCTCCTGCCTCAGCCTCCCGAGTAGCTGGGATTACAGGCGCCGCCACCTTGCCCGGCTAGATTTTGTATTTTTTAGTAGAGACGGGGTTTCACCATGTTAGCCAGGATGGTCTCGATCTCCTGACCTCGTGATCTGCCCGTCTCGGCCTCCCAGAGTGCTGGGTGCATTGTGGTTTTGATTTGCATTTCCCTAATCATTAGTGATGTTAAGCATTTTTTCATATGTTTACTGGCCATTTGTATATCTTCTTTTGAGAATTGCCTATTCATGTCCTTAGCCCGCTTTTGATGGTATAGTTTGTTTTTTCTCACTGATTTGTTTCAGTGTGTTGTAGATTCTGGATATTAGTCCTTTGTCAGATAGATTGTGAAGATTTTCTCCCACTCTGTGGGTTGTCAGCTTACTTTGCTGGCTGTTCCTTTTGCTGTGCAAAGGCTCTTTAGTTTAATTAGGTCCCAGTCATGTATCTTGGTTTTATTGCATTTGTTTTGGGTTCTTGGTCATGAAATCCTTGCCCAATCCAATGTCTCGAAGGACTTTTCCAATGTTATCTTCTAGAATTTTATAGTTTTGGCTCTTAGGTTTAAGTCTTTAATCCATCTTGAGTTGATTTTGTATAAGGTGAGAAATGAGGATCCAGTTTCATTCTCCTACAAGTGACTACCCAATTACCCCAGCACCATTTGTTGAAAAGGGTGTCCTTTCCCCACTTTATGTTTTGTTGGCTTTGTCAGAGATCAGTTGGCTGTATTTGGGTTTATTTCTGGGTTGTCTATTCTGCTCCATTGGTCTATGTGCCTATTTTCATACCAGTACCACTCTGTTTTGGTGACTATGGCCTTATAGTGAAGTTTGAAATCAGGT
>NW_016900620.1:0-1355 GCF_001698545.2 Rhinopithecus bieti | reverse complement strand
TTAGGTATATAACTAGGAGTAAAATTACAGGACCATATGGTAACTCCATGACTAGCTTTTGAGGAATTTTTTTCCAAAATGACTGGACCATTTTTTATTTCCACAAGCAAAATACGAAGGTTTCAGTTTTTTCACATCCCTGTAAACACTTACTATTGTATTTCTTTTCATTATAGCCATCCTACTGAGTGTGAACTTGTATCTTATTGTGGTTTTGATTTGCACTTCTGTAATGACTGATGATGTTGAGCATATTTTCATGTGCTCCACTATGCTTTTATCTAATATTTTCTCCATAAGTAATATACATCTAGTACATTGCACCTGCTAAGCCATTTCTAGTACATTGCAGCTGCTAGGGCATTTATAGCGCATTTCACCTGCTAGGAGGGTGTACCTTCCTGATTTGCCGCTAGTGAAAGTTTTAACAATTTAACAGCCACCTTGTGCCAAAACCTCACCATCGTCCACTTATCACCACTTATCACCAGGAGTCCTCCTCATAGCCGGTAGGGTGGTGAGTGACCCAGCTCTAAAACACCATCGTATTGCCTGCTTTCTCAGATCACTCCTGGTACCAACGGTTGCTGATTGGGTTTTACAGAAGCAGATGTGAAACAAAGTTTGAGGTACAAAATATTTATTAGGAATCAACATCTGTTAAAGGAGGTGGAGAGAGTAAGATCAGGCAGAGGGGAAAGTCAAACTGAAATGCAGGCCTGACAGGATTCTTCAACCTGGCGGGGAGCTCTGGAGCAACAATTGCTCATCATACTGTCCTGATTTGGGCCAAAATGGTCAGGCCTTTATGCCTTCCACTGACCCAACCACCAGATGTGGGCTGCCCTCAGAAGGATATGACTCTGATAAAACTATTCTCTGCCTCGCAGGCAAAAGTGGAAGGAGCTGATAGCTAGTCTGTCTTCTTACTTCCCTCTCGAAAGCTAGGCATCCAAATTTTCCTTCCATAAAATCTGGGTGTCTCATCACCATGTCTATCACATATGTTATGTTTTGATGCAATTTAGAGGCCTTCTTAGTAGTTGTTGTATTTCATTGTGGTCATGTTGAATAGTCTCCAAACATTCAACAATTAGGGCATGAATATGAAGTGTTGATAGATAACATATGCAGGGTTAATTTTCTCTTTTCGGTTATATTCTTATTTGCATATATTTATATTTTTGCTGCCTATTTATTGTTCTCTATAAGTAGAAGTACAAACTGGTTTCTCCGGATGAAACATATAAAATTGTGCAGCTTGAGAGGTTCACCTGGCCTTGAATTAAAAAAATAGAAAAAATATATATATTTATTCATCCATCCACCTATCTCTCTTTCTTTCTTTCTTGCCT
>NW_016900619.1:0-1354 GCF_001698545.2 Rhinopithecus bieti | reverse complement strand
GCGAATGGCGTGAACCCGGGAGACAGAGCTTGCAGTGAGCCCAGATCACGCCACTGCACTCCAGCCTGGGTGACAGAGCAAGACTCTGTCTCAAACAAACAAACAAACAAACAAAAAAAAAAAAAAAAAGAAAAAAAAAAAAAAAAGAAGAAAAGAAGACTACCAAATGGCAGTTTGAAACAAAGCTAAATTTATTTGCTTGCCTGACAACACACAAATACTGGATCAGCAGACTCTCTTAGCAGAAATAAAGGTCTAGGTATGGGGTGAAAAGGGAGAAAGTACATCGAATGATGAGACATTCTGAGTTCAGGTCTCTGGCTGGTTCATAAAATGGATTGTAAACTCTTCTAAGCCAGTGGCTAGTTTCAGGTGTTTCATCACTGAATGCCAGGAAGCTGAGTTTCAAACAAGTTCAAGATTGGCTGTGTTAAATTCCAATGTGTCTAGATTAATTCAGCAGAATGCTCATATGCACATGGAAGCAGCTCTGGCAAGCTTTTCTTCAACAGGGAAAACAATATATCAATATTTAAAAAAATTACAGGCAAGAAAGCATCCACCCTCTTACAACCTTATTGACTATACAGTGTTTTATTTTGGGATATTGTTTTGTGTTCAATACACACATTTATTTTTTATTTTATTTTATTTATTTATTTTGAGATGGAGTTTTGCTCTGTCACCCAGGCTGGAGTGTAGTGGTGAGATCTCGGCTCAATGCAACCTCCACCTCCTGGGTTCAAGCGATTCTCCTGCCTCAGTCTCCTGAGTAGCTGGGATTACAGGCATGTGCCACCATGCATGGCTAATTTTAAAATATTTTAATAGAGAGAGATGGGTTTTCACCATGTTAGCTAGGCTGGCCTTGAACTCCTGACCTCAAGTGATCTGCCCGCCTTGGCCTCCCAAAGTGCTGAGATTACAGGCATGAGCCACCCTGCCCGGCCAATAAACACATATTTAATAGTTGTAAACACACCACACATACTATTTTGTATTTCCAACTTGTTTTATGACTTGAAAATAATCCTAAAATATTTTCCATGTTACTACATGGTCTTTATTATGAGGATTTAATGACTACATAGTATTCTTTCAAGTCAATATGACATCAACTATTTATTCACATTTCCTATTTTTGAACATTTGGTGAGTCCGGTGACCTCTGTGTAATGTGTGTGTGTGTGTGTGTGTGTGTGTAGGATAGCAGTGAACATCTTTGCTGATTCAAGAATTTTTTTCTCTTATTTTCTTAAGATCAATTCCCCCAAAGTGAGCATTCTGTGTCAAAGTGAAGGAACTCTTGCTGACTCTTAATATGAGGGGCCAAATTTCCTCCCATTTCCAGGGG
>NW_016900618.1:0-337 GCF_001698545.2 Rhinopithecus bieti | reverse complement strand
TTGAACTAATTTACACTATCAACAGCAGTGTAAAAGTGTTTCTATTTCTCCACATCCTCTCCAGTATCTGTTGTTTCCTGACTTTTAATGATCGCCATTCTAACTGGCATGAGATGGTATCTTATTGTGGTTTTGATTTGCATTTCTCTGATGACCAATGATGAGCATTTTTTTCATATGTCTGTTGGCTGTATAAATGTCTTCTTTTGAGAAGTGTCTGTTCATATGCTTTGCCCACTTTTGATGGAGTTATTTTTTTCTTGTAAATCTCTTTAAGTTCTGTAAATCTGTAGATTCTGGATATTAGCCCTTTGTCAGATGGGTAGATTGAAAAAAT
>NW_016900617.1:0-338 GCF_001698545.2 Rhinopithecus bieti | reverse complement strand
TGCAAATAAACTAGAAAATCCAGAAGAAACAGATAAATTATTGGACACTTACACCCTCCCAAGACTAAACCAGGGAGAAGTTGAATCTTTGAATAGACCAGTAACAGGATCTGAAATTCAGGCAATAATTAATAGCCTACCAACCAAAAAAAGTCCAGGACCAGATGGATTCACAGTCATATTCTACCAGAGGTACAAAGAGGAGTTGGTACCATTCCTTCTGAAACTATTTTAATCAACAGAAAAGAGGGAATCCTCACTAATTCATTTTATGAGGCCAACATCATCCTGATACAGAGTCTGGCAGAGACACAACAAAAAAAGAGAATTTTAGACCA
>NW_016900616.1:0-565 GCF_001698545.2 Rhinopithecus bieti | reverse complement strand
ATCTTCAGAACACTCCATGTATTAAGAAAAATTGATCGGCTCTTCATGTATTAAACAAATATTTACTGAGCACTGTGATAGGTAATAGGAATAAATGGTGAACAAAAATGATGCAATTCCTGTTTTTCACTGAGCTTATAGTATAGATGATGTAAAAGCAGAGAGCAATAGTAAATCATCACAATCCAACATTAGGGATATGAGAAGTACAAGCATGTAGCTCTAGATCATTCCACACTGGTAGTTCTGTCTGCTTGTTCTGTTCATAATCTAGTCTGAATCTTGTATCCAGGACTATTTTGTTGGTGTACACCAGTGTGGCTCTAATGGCCATTAAACAAGTTGAACTCTTTCCATAGCAGCTGATATGAAGCTGCTGCCCCAACCCTCCAAATCCTCCCATCATGAGAATCTTGGCAACTCTGGCTTCTCCCTCTGAACCTTTGTATCTTCTCATGATCCAGCATCTACACAGGCAAACATGGAGCCTCTAGTACTCAGCTCCAATACTACCTGTGGTACTTCTTGTCCCTATGAATTGTTAAATATTTTGAGTCTCATTTCT
>NW_016900615.1:0-559 GCF_001698545.2 Rhinopithecus bieti | reverse complement strand
AGAAATATTTACCATTTCAATACATATTCAACATTAACCTGGATATCCTAAGCAGTTTTAGCAAGACAAGACAAAGAAGAAAACAGACTAATTTTTTTGGTTATTTTCCATCCCTCACCAGGACAGCCTCACATTTTCAAAAGTAAGACAAAACTGTCATTGTTCTTAGATGGTCTAAAGGTCTTCACAGGAAAACAAAAGACTATGTGGGCCAGGCACGGTGGCTCACACCAGCACTTTGGGAGGCCGAGCTGGGAGGATCACCTGAGTTCAGGAGTTCGAAACCAGCCTGGCCAACATGGTGAAACATCATCTCTACTAAAATAAAAGAGTAGCCAGGCATGGTGGCGGGCAGGCACCTGTAATCCCATGTACTCGGGAGGATGAGGCAGGAATCACTTGAACCCAGGAGGCAGAGGTTGCAGTGGGCCGAGATTGTGCCACTGCACTCCAGCCTGGGCAGCAGAGTGAGACTCAAATAAATAAAATAAAATAAAATAAAATAAAATAAAATAGGATCAATTAGCTATTTAAATGTATAAGGGAACAAAATTATACC
>NW_016900614.1:0-528 GCF_001698545.2 Rhinopithecus bieti | reverse complement strand
AAGACCAAGAATCCTGGTGTTCCTCCAACCATCGGAGCTGTATCACTTCTACTTGTGCCTTACTTTCTATTAATTACCCTAAAATATGCATGAAAGAGAGCAGAGATCATTAAACATGCCAATTCCTTTCCTTCATCTCAAGTAAAATTGTTGCTGTATTTGTACCCAATCCCTAGTACCATCCTCCTGGTTCAGGAAAGAGACATATTTTTTCCTTCCTCTCCCTGCCCCATACTGTAAGTGTTCCCTGTGGACTTGTCTTCTCACTGTGTGTGCACACATACACACATGCAAAGACGACTGCATGATTTCATCCATTTGTGTGGCTTCAATTACTACATAATAACTGGTGAGTGGAAGACCCAAGAGCTCAAGCTGCATTTCCAGCTGTCCACTAGACACACCACCTTATTTTAGGAAGATGTTTGAGACTGGAGTTAGTCTTGCTTTTCAGCTTGAAGGAGATAGGTTTATGCGCATGCGTGTTTGTGTGTACGTCTCTAATAGATGAAAATGGATTAATCAACT
>NW_016900613.1:0-560 GCF_001698545.2 Rhinopithecus bieti | reverse complement strand
GGCTTTCAAAGAGAATGCTTCCAGCTTTTGCCCATTCAGTGTGATATTGGCTATGGGTTTGTCATAAATAGCTTTTATTATTTTGAGATACATTCCACTGATACCTAGTTTATTGAGAGTTTTAGCAAGAAGGGCTGTTGAATTTTTTCGAAGGCCTTTTCTGCATCTATTGAGATAATCATGTGATTTTGTTATTGGTTCTGTTTATGTAATGGATTACATTTATTGATTTGCATATGTTGAAGCAGCCTTGCATCCCAGGGATGAAGCCCACTTGATCATGGTGGATAAGCTTTTGATGTGCTGCTGGATTCAGTTTCCCAGTATTTTATTGAGAATTTTGCATCAATGTTCATCAGGGATATTGGTCTGAAATTTTCTTTTTTTGTGTTGTTTCTGCCAGGTTTTGGTATCAGGTTGATGTTGGCGTCACAAAATGAATTAGGGAGGAGTCCTTCTTTTCTATTTTTTGGGATAGTTTTGGAAGGAATGGTACCAGCTTCTCTTTATACCTCTGGTAGAATTCGGCTGTGAATCCATCTGGTCCTGGGCTTTTTTTG
>NW_016900612.1:0-562 GCF_001698545.2 Rhinopithecus bieti | reverse complement strand
TACCCTTTCTTCCACTTGATCGAATTGGCTATTGAAGCTTATGCATGTGTCACAAAGTTCTCATGCCATGGTTTTCAGCTCCATCACTTTATTTAAGGTCTTCTCTACACTATTTAATCTAGTTAGCCATTTGTCTAACCTTTTTTCAAGGTTTTATTTTCCTTGCGATGGGTTCGAACATCATCCTTTAGCTCGGAGAAGTTTGTTATTACCAACCTTCTGAAGCCTACTTCTGTCAACTCATCAAAGTCATTCTCCATCCAGCTTTGTTTCATTGCTGGTGAGGAGCTGTGATCCTCTGGAGGAGAAGAGGTGTTCTGATTTTAGAATTTTCAGCTTTTCTCCCCATCTTTGTGGTTTTATCTACCTTTGGTCTTTGATGTTGGTGACCTACAGATGGGATTTTGGTGTAGATGACCTTTTGTTGATTTTGATGCTATTCCTTCCTGTTTGTTAGTTTTCCTTCTAACATTCAGGTCCCTCAGCTGCAGGTCTGTTGGAGTTTGCTGGAGGTCCACTCCAGATTCTGTTTGCCTGGGTAGCACCAGTGGAGGCAGCAAAA
>NW_016900611.1:0-563 GCF_001698545.2 Rhinopithecus bieti | reverse complement strand
GATGGGTTCAAACATCCTCCTTTAACTCGGAGAATTTTGTTATTACCGATCATCTGAAGCCTTCTTCTCTCAAATCGTCAAAGTCATTCTCCATCCAGCTTTGTTCTGTTGCTGGTGAGGAGCTGCGTTCCTTTGGAGGAGAAGAGGCGCTCTGATTTTAGAATTTTCACCTTTTCAACTCTGGTTTCTCTGGTTTTATCTACCTTTGGTCCTTGATGATGGTGATGTACAGATGGGGTTTAGGTGTGGATGTCCTTTCTGTTTGCTAGTTTTCCTTCTAACAGTCAGGACCCTCAGCTGCAGATCTGTTGGAGTTTGCTGGAGGTCCACTCCAGATGCTGTTTGCCTGGGTATCACCAGCGGAGGCTGCAGAACCGCAAACATTGCAGAACGGCAAATGTAGCTACCTGATTGTTCCTCTGGAAGGTCCGTCTCAGAGGAGCACCCAGCCATATGAGGTGTCAGTCGGCCCCTACTGGGAGGTGTCTCCCAGTTAGGCTACTCAGGGGTCAGGAACCCACTTAAGGAGGCAGTCTGTCCACTCTCAGATCTCAAACTCCATG
>NW_016900610.1:0-560 GCF_001698545.2 Rhinopithecus bieti | reverse complement strand
CATAAAAGGTTCAAGATAATTTCTTTTAACATTTTTGAGCAGAATGCATTTTGAATATTCTAAATTTCTAGGATTTGGTTTATAGGTCCAACTTTAATGCTACTTTTAAAATCAATAAATTGCAATGTCTTTAAAAGCATACATAAGCAAATAAAATCAGATTGTCCTTAGAATTATGTCTGTCTTTTTTTTGTTCATAATTTTATTTTACACATTCAAAACTAAGACAACATGCTATTAATATCCCAGGATCTGGGAGAAATAAAATGTAGCCATTCAATTTTGATCAGCTTGACTGCATTATCCCTAAGTTTATTTTTTGCTAACACCATATCCTCTAAATCTGGAAAGTTGTACAGACACCCCAACTGGGCTGTTATTTACTGCCCTCTATTACCTCTAAACTATTATAATAGCCACAATAAAAGAGGCTTTGCTAGAACTAACACATATGCCAAAAGTGTTTGGGCTCATGAAATTCACATATTGTTCTCCATTTGCTCAATATAGGGCTTTCAAATTGGGAGAACTAACACTTTTAATAGTTTTTCTATTTTATA
>NW_016900609.1:0-2149 GCF_001698545.2 Rhinopithecus bieti | reverse complement strand
TCATTATGTTAAGTGCAATATGGTCAAACATAGAAAGACGAATATTGCATTTTTTTTATATATGTGGGAGCTAAAAGAGTGGATGTCATGGAGGTAAAGAGCAGAATAGTGGTTACTAGAGGAGGGAAGGGAATGGGGAGTGGTGGATAAAGAGAAATTGGTTAACAGGTACAAAATACATTTAGATAGAAGGAATAAGTTCTAATATTGAATAGTACAATAAGGAAATTATAGTTAACAATAATGTATCGTATATTTCAAAATAGCTAGAAGAGAATTGTAGTGTTCCGTATGTAAAGTAAAAGTTCGGGATGATAGGCATTCCAAATATTATGATTTTTTATTGTTCAAAGTTGAACCAGGATTTTATTCACTTTTTTATGTATTGTTTTATGTGGAACTGTGCTTTTATTTTCTTTTTTATATTTTATTTTTTATTTCAATGGCTTTAGGGGTACAAATGGTTTTGGTTACATGGATGAGTTGTGTAGCGGTGAAATCTAAGACTTTCATATACCCATCACCGGGGTAGTGTACACTGCACCCAATAAGTAGTCGTTAATCCTTCACCTCCCTCTTGTCCTCACCACTTGTGAATCTTCAATGTCCATTATACCACTCTGTATGCCTTTGTGTACCCACAGCTTAGTAGTTTAGCTCCCACTTATAAGTGAGAACATGTGTGATTTGGTTTTCAATGGCTGAGTTATTTCACTTAGAATAATGGCCTCCAAAATACATTATTTCATTCTTCAAAATACATTATTTCATTCTTTTCTACAGCTGAGCAGTATTCCGTGGTATACACACACAGACACACACAAACACACACACACGCACACAGACACACATGCATATTTCACATTTTCTTTATCTACTCATTGGTTGATGAGCACTTAGGTTGATTCCATAACTTTGCAATTGTGAATTTTGCTGCAATAAACATATGCATGCAGGTGTCTTTTGATATAATGACTTCTTTACTTTTGAATAGATACCTAGTGGTTGGATTGCTGAATTGAATGCTAGACTTACTTTTAGTTCTTTGAGAAATCTCCTTACTACTTTCTATAGAGGTAATACTAATTTACATTCCCCATGGCAGTGTATAAGCATTCCTTTTCACCACATCCATGCCAATATCTATTGGGTTTTAGCTTTTAATAATGGCCATACTGACTGGGGTAAAATGGTATTTCATTGTGGATATAATTTGCATTTCCATGATGATAGTGATGTTAATCTTTTTTAATATGTTCATTGATCATTTGCATATCTTCTTTTGAGAAATGTCTATTCATGTCCTTTGCCCTCTTTATAATGAAGGTATTTGTTTTGTTCTTGCTTACTTGTTTGAGCTCCTTACAGATTCTGTATATTAGCCCTTGGTCGGATGCATAATTTGCAAATATTTTCTGTAGTTTTCTGTTTACTCTGATGATTATTTCTTTTGCTGTGCGGAAGCTTTAATTAGTTTAATTAGGTCTCATTTATTTATTTTGTTTTACTTGCATCCGCTTTTGGGGTCTTACTCTTAAATTATTTTAAGATAATTTAAGGCTAATGTCCAGAAGAGTTTTCCTAGGTTTTCTTCTAGAATATTTATGGTTTCAGGTCTTAGATTTAGGTCTTTAATCCATCTTGAATTAATTTTGTATATGGTGAGAGACAGAGATCCTGTTTCATTCTTCTACATGTGGCTCCACTTATTGAATGGAGTGTTCTTTCCCCAATTTAAGTTTTGTATACTTTGTCAAAATATCAGTTGGTTGTGGGTGTGTAGCTTTATTTCTAGGTTCTCTATTATGTTCCATTTGCCTATGTATCTATGTTTATACCAGTACCACGGTGTTTTGGTCACTATAGCCTTATGGTACAATTTGAAGTTGGCCAATTACCTTGATTTAATCATTACACATTGTATATGAAAATGTCACATGAACTCCTAAAATATGAATATTACATATCAATTTTAAAATTCTATACAATTTCAAGTATTGCTGTCCTCATATTGCTAATATATAATAGAGTTTCTTGGTTTTAAACTGAAAATTGTGACAACTAGCACATCTATAATGTTTTCCATATATTATTTTACTATTCTCCGTAACAGCACCATGACGTAAAATGTTATTATCCTAATAATCAC
>NW_016900608.1:0-1355 GCF_001698545.2 Rhinopithecus bieti | reverse complement strand
GCCTCCCGGGTTCACGCCATTCTCCTGCCTCCCTCCTGAGTAGCTGGACTACAGGCGCCCGCCACCACGCCTGGCTAATTTTTTGTATTTTTAGTAGAGACAAGGTTTCACCGTGTTAACCAGGATGGTCTCGATCTCCTGACCTCGTGATGCGCCCACCTCGGCCTCCCAAAGTGCTGGGATTACAGGCGTGAGCCACCGCACCTGGCAATAGCATACTAAATATTATATATATACGAGTAACATAGTTGTTTATTATCATTATCAAATATTGTATACTGTACATAACTGTATGTGCTACACTTTTATAACCACCGGCCCAGTAGGTGTTTATACCAGCATTACCACAAACAAATGAGTAATATATTGCACTGTAATGTTACAAATGGCTAGACATCACTAGGTGATAGGAATTTTCAGTTCCATTATAATCTTATGGGACCACCATCATATATGTGGTCCCTTGTTGACCGAAACATTGTTATGTGCACATAACTGTATTTTGTCTTTAACCTAAAAGGGTTATTGAAATGCTTAAGAATGCCTTGGCATGATCAAATTTTCATTTTGGAAAACAGTTCTGTTTGCAATGTGGAGAACAAATCAGAGCCAAAGTAGAGAACAGTTGGGATTAGGTGGAGTGATGACAGAGGAAAAGTTTAGGGATTAAAGTTTATTAAGGAAGTAAAATCAACAAGGCTTGTGATGGTTTAATTGTGAGTGAAAAGGAGTTGGCCCTGTTGGGTCATAGATTTCTATCTTTGTTCAGTGAGATAGAGAACACTGGAAAAGGGCCCAGATGAGGAGATGAGGCACCTCATGATGTATAAACTGGGCAGTGGATCGCCCAGAAACAATGATAATTCCATGTGACAACTGCTGTGATGGAAGAAATGCAGGATCCTATGGGAACACTAGAAATTGGTAACTGGCCGGGCACGGTGGCTCACGCCTGTAATCCCAGCACTTTGGGAGGCCGAGGCTGGCGGATCACGAGGTCAGGAGATTGAGACCATCCTGGCTAACACGGTGAAACCCTGTCTCTACTAAAATACAAAAAATTAGCCGGGCGTGGTGGTGCGTGCCTGTAGTCCCAGCTACTCGGAGGCTGAGGCAGGAGAATGGCGTGAACCCGGGAGGCGGAGCTTGCAGTGAGCCGAGATGGTGCCACTGCACTCCAGCCTGGGCGACAAAGTGAGACTCCGTCTCAAAAAAAAAAAAAAAAAAAAGAGATTGGTAACTGATAGGTACTAGAAGGCTTCCTAGAGGAGGTGGCACTCAAAATATAAATAAAAGTCCTGTTAGTTTATGACAGAGCTTGCTCTGAAATGCTGAAATATGGTTTTCTGAGGTTT
>NW_016900607.1:0-267 GCF_001698545.2 Rhinopithecus bieti | reverse complement strand
TAATCCCAGCACTTTGGGAGGCCGAGACGGGCGGATCACGAGGTCAGGAGATCGAGACCATCCTGGCTAATACGGTGAAACCCTGTCTCTACTTAAAATACAAAAAACTAGCCGGGCGACGAGGCGGGCGCCTGTAGTCCCAGCTACTCGGGAGGCTGAGGCAGGAGAATGGCGTAAACCCGGGAGGCGGAGCTTGCAGTGAGCTGAGATCCGGCCACTGCACTCCAGCCTGGGTGGCGGAGCAAGACTCCGTCTCAAAAAAAAAAA
>NW_016900606.1:0-633 GCF_001698545.2 Rhinopithecus bieti | reverse complement strand
CAAATCTAGAGGTAGTCCCTGTTAACATTTTGGTGTATTTATTTTCCCATCTTCTGTTTTTTGGGGGGTTTTTTAAATGCATATGTAGCTTCTTTAAAAGAAACAGAGAAGGAAAGGATCATACTGTTTATGTTTATATAGTCCCGTATCCTCCTCTCTTTTAAATTTTTTTTCCTTACATGGTATTTGCCTGTGTCATTAAATATTCTGCAAAATTTATTTGTTTTAAAGACTCCATCATGAAGATCCAGCCTCATTTATTTTACTCATTTTTTCCCATTGGACGTTTGGGTGGTTTCCACTGGTTTATTACAAATAATTGTAAATATCCTCCTACCTAAATCACTGTGTGAGTTCTGATTATTTCCTCAGGATAACTTTTGTAAGTGGAATTATTGGGTCAGAGGGTGGGAACTTTTCAGTATTGCCAAAATACTTCCCAGAAGGTAGAACGGTTCCTGCTTTAATTAGTGGCTTGTGAACATGCCCTTCCCTGGGTGGGAGGTCGCAGGTCATCGCCTTTGCTTACAGGACCCCACTGGACTCTTAGGAAAGGAAATTGGGAGACGGAGAGCAGGTTTTCTTGGACTTGGTGTTTCCCTAAGGCCAAGGGGCCAGTGAGGACGGGGACCC
>NW_016900605.1:0-399 GCF_001698545.2 Rhinopithecus bieti | reverse complement strand
TTCACATTAAATGACTACAGATAGATACAATATGGGCATTTTGATGTGTACATTTGTACTTGACCAGGGCACAATTTATAATATACTAAGAAAACTAAAATTAATTACAAAATGAGTATTTTAGCACACTTAGTAACAGCTACTTGTTTTAAACTATTATTTCATTTTGGTGACCAAATTATATTTGACCATAATTAAAGAACACATAACCTTAAAATAATATTTAAGAAACATAGTTACAACAGACATATGTTACATTAAATGAAGAAAGGAAAGAAATGTACATGTATTAAAGGGTACTGAGGTTTTCAAACCTTTTCTTTTGAAAAGTCTTTTAATCCACTTTCATGTAAATCAATTTAAACTTAAAAGTTTATACTCAGTGTACTTACAGAAAGA
>NW_016900604.1:0-268 GCF_001698545.2 Rhinopithecus bieti | reverse complement strand
TCGCTCTGTCGCCCAGGCTGGAGTGCAGTGGCCAGATCTCAGCTCACTGCAAGCTCCGCCTCCCGGGTTTACACCATTCTCCTGCCTCAGCCTCCCGAGTAGCTGGGACTACAGGCGCCCGCCACCTCGCCCGGCTAGTTTTTTAGTATTTTTTAGTAGAGACGGGGTTTCACCGTGTTAGCCAGGATGGTCTCGATCTCCTGACCTCGTGATCCGCCCATCTCGGCCTCCCAAAGTGCTGGGATTATAGGCTTGAGCCACCGCGCCC
>NW_016900603.1:0-707 GCF_001698545.2 Rhinopithecus bieti | reverse complement strand
CTTTTCTTCTTTGTTAGTCTGGATAGCAGTGTATCTATTTTGTTCATCTTTTCATAAAATCAATTCCTGGATTCATTGATTTTTTGGAAGGGTTTTCGTGTTTCTATCTCCTTCAGTTTTGCTCTAATCTTAGTTATTTCTTGTCTTCTGCTAGCTTTTGAATTTGTTTGCTCTTGCTTCTCTATTTCTTTTAATTTCAGTGTTAGGGTATCTATTTTAGATCTTTCCTGTTTTCTCTTGTGGGCATTCAGGGCTATAAATTTCCTTCTAAACACTGCTTTAGCTGTGTCCCAGAGATTCTGGTATGTTGTGTCTTTGTTCTCATTGGTTTCAAAGAACTTATTTATATCTGCCTTAATTTCATTATTTACCCCATAGTCATTCAGGAGCAGGTTGCTCAGTTTCCAAGTAGTTGTGCGGTTTTGAGTAAGTTTCTTAATCCTGAGTTCTAATTTGATTGCATTGTGGTCTGAGAGACTGTTTGTTATGATTTCCATTCTTTTGTATTTGCTTAGGAGTGTTTAACTTCCAATTTTGTGGTCAATTTTAGAATAAATGTGATGTGGTACTGAGAAGAATGTATACTCTGTTGATTTGGGGTGGAAAATTCTGTAGATGTCTATTAGGTCTGCTTGGTCCAGAGCTGAGGTTCAAGTCCTGAATATCCTTGTTAATTTTCTGTCTCATTGATCTGTCTAATGTTGACA
>NW_016900602.1:0-705 GCF_001698545.2 Rhinopithecus bieti | reverse complement strand
TGGAATGGCCTTCTTTGTCTCTTTTGATCGTTGTTGGTTGAAAGTCTGTTTTATCAGAGACCAGGATTGCAACCCCTGCTTGCTTTTTTTTTTTTTTTTCCGTTCTGTTTGCTTGGTAGATCTTCCTCCATCCCTTTATTTTGAGCCTATGTTTGTCTTTGCACGTGACGTGGGTCTCCTGAGTACAGCACATTGATGGGTCTTGACTCTGTCCAATTTGTCAGTCTCTGTCTTTTAATTGGGGCATTTAGCCCATTTAAATTTAAGGTTAATATTGTTATGTGTTAATTTGATCCTGTCATTATGATACTACTGGTTATTTTGCCCATTAATTGATGCAGTTTCTTCATAGCGTCAGTGGTCTTTACAATTTGGTACGTTTTGCAGTGGCTGGTACCGGTCGTTTCTTTCCATGTTTAGTGCTTCCTTCAGGACCTCTTGTAAGGCAGGCCTGGTGGTGACAAAACCTCTCAGCATTTGCTTGTCTGTAAAGGATTTTATTTCTCTTTCACTTATGAAGCTTAGTTTGGCTGGATATGGAATTCTGGCTTGAAAATTATTTTGTTTAAGAATGTTGAATATTGGCCCCACTCTTTTCTGGCCTGTAGGGTTTCTGCTGAGAGATCCGCTGTTAGTCTGATGGGCTCCCCTTTGTGGGTAATCTGACCTTGCTCTCTGGCTGCCCTTAACATTTTTTCCTTCATT
>NW_016900601.1:0-702 GCF_001698545.2 Rhinopithecus bieti | reverse complement strand
AGTGTGAGGGTAAAATATTTTTTAGCATGCAAGGTCTTCTGACATACACTTTCCAACACACAAAGTCTTAAACAATTACTTTTCACTAGCATTTTCTCATGAAGCTACTGGAAGGCATGTCCCCTCCTCCAAAAGCGGGTAAGCTAAGAGAATAAAATAGATGAGACCCATGAAATAGAGTCCAAAGAGAGGTGAAGGGCATCACCGAGATGACGGCGTAAGGCTCCTATTATGAGAGCAGTGCAGCAAGCACATAGAGAAATGGGACTACTTTGGAACAAGTCAGAAGGCTGAGAAAGAAAAGGCAGCCCCTGATATCCAGGAACAGAACTGGAACTCATACATAGGCCTTGATATTCTCCTGTTGAACATAAACAATTGCCGAGAACATAAGCTCCAACAAAGCCACTCTGTAATCATGATGGATCAGGACAAAACAAGGCCACTCCATAAGTGTATTTGAACACAGACAAAACATGAACATGATCCAAGCCACAAAATACCATACATTCTCCATGTACAGCTTTGTTTAACAATCATAGCTTTAGCCTCCATCTAATCTTTTCTTTTCTAAGTAAAATTGAAGATACTTGACCACAGAATTACTCTCATTTCCTGAGAACATCCAAATTCAGGGCAAAGTCCCATTTCTTTAAACCATTCTTCAAGTCACATGACACAAATCCTGTATGTCCTTTCTAA
>NW_016900600.1:0-672 GCF_001698545.2 Rhinopithecus bieti | reverse complement strand
GGCAAGGCTGAAGGCAAGGCTGAAGGGGCTGAAGGCAAGGCAAGGCTGAAGGCAAGGCTGAAGGCTGAAGGCAAGGCAAGGCTGAAGGCAAGGCAAGGCTGTAGGCTGAAGGCCAGGCTGAAGGCAAGGCAAGGCTGAAGACTGAACGCAAGGCTGAAGGCAAGGCAAGGCTGAAGAGTGAAGGCAAGGCTGAAGGCAAGGGAAGGCTGAAGGCAAGACTGAAGGCAACGCAAGGCTGAAGGCAAGGTAAGCCTGAAGGCAAGGTAAGGCTGAAGGCAAGGCTGAAGGCAAGGTAAGGCTGAAGTCAAGGCTGAAGGCAAGGCAAGGCTCAAGGCAAGGTAAGGTAAGGCTCAAGGCAAGGCAAGGTAAGGCTCAAGGCAAGGCAAGGCAAGGCAAGGCTCAAGGCAAGGCAATGCAAGGCTCAAGGCAAGGCAAGGCAAGGCAAGGCAAGGCTCAAGGCAAGGCAAGGCTGAAGGCAAGGCAAGGCAAGGCAAGGCTCAAGGCAAGGCTCAAGGTAAGGTAAGGCAAGCCTGAAGGCAAGGCAAGGCAAGGCTCAAGGCAAAGCAAGGCTCAAGGCAAGTCAAGGCTCAAGCCAAGGCATGGCACGGCACGGCAAGGCAATGCTCAAGGCAAGGCAACGCTCAAAGCAAGCAACGCAAGGCAAGGCAAGGT
>NW_016900599.1:0-707 GCF_001698545.2 Rhinopithecus bieti | reverse complement strand
ATAGGAGTTCACTCATGATTTGGCTCTCTGTTTGTCTCTTATTGGTGTATTAGAATGCTTGTGATTTTTTCTCATTGATTTTGTATCCCGAGACTTTGCTGAATTTGCTTATGAGCTTAAGGAGATTTTGGGCTGAGACGATGGGGTTTTCTAAATATACAATCATGTCATCTGCAAACAGGGACAAGTTGACTTCCTCTTTTCCTAATTGAATACCCTTTATTTGTTTCTTTCTCTTGTCTGATTGCCCTGGCCAGAACTTCCAATACTATGTTGAATAGGAGAAAAGCTATGGATTCTTACTTCAATATCTATTCCAGGAGATGTTTGGATAGTAAGTATATTAGAACACTAAAATTCCTCCCAGCATTCCCATTAGACCTGTATTCAAGGTTTATTTCAAGTTCAGGTATACAAATAAAGCCCTTGGGTCCTCTGTGATCACAGAGAAAGTAGGAGATGGGGTTTTGGAGAAAGCTTCCCATGAGCTGAGCATGGGCTGGGCCATTTCTTCATTCCCCTGGTATTTAGATTGCCCTTAGTAGGCCAGTCTGCTGTGCACTGAGATACACTACGTGGAGCTGTACTTCTGTGAGACTATTACTGTCTCTTAAACTAAGAGCTCTGCAAACAGTCTTCAACAGATAAAGTGAATGGAGTTGTTTGTTTTTTTCTTGTGTATTTGTTTGAGTTCTTTGTAGATTCTG
>NW_016900598.1:0-704 GCF_001698545.2 Rhinopithecus bieti | reverse complement strand
CAATAACAGACTCTGAAATTGAGGCAATAATTAATAGCATACCAATCAAAAAAAGAGCAAGACTAGATGGATTCACAGCCGAATTCTACCAGAGGTACAAACAGGAGCTGGTAGCATTCCTTCTGAAACTATTAGAAACAATAGAAAAGAGAGACTCCTCCCTAACTCATTTTATGAGGCCAGTATCATCCTGATACAAAATCCTGGCAGAGACACAACAAAAAAAGAAAATTTCAGGCCAATATCCCTGATGAACATCGATGCAAATACCCTCAATAAAATACTCGCAAGCAGCACATCAAAAGCTTATCCACAACCATCAAGTCAGCTTCATTCCTGGGATGCAAGGTTGGTTCAACATATACAAATCAATAAATGTAGTCCATCACATAAACCGAACCAATGACAAAACCACATGATTATCTCAATAGATGCAGAAAAGGCATTTGATAAATTCCAACACCCCTTCATGCTAAAACTCTCAATAAACTAGGTGTTGATGGAACATATCTCAAAATACTAAGAGCTATTCATGACAAACCCATAGCCAATATCACACTGAATGGGCAAAAGCTGGAAGCATTTCCTTTGAAAACCAGCACAAGACAAGGTTACCCTCTCTCACCACTCCTATTCAACATAGTACTGGAAATTCTGGCCAGGGCAATCAGGCAAGGAAAAGAAATAAAGGGTATTCAAATAGG
>NW_016900597.1:0-269 GCF_001698545.2 Rhinopithecus bieti | reverse complement strand
AGGCCAAGGCGGGCTGGTCACCTGAGGTAAGGAGCTCGAGACCAGTCTGGCCAACATGATGAAACCCCATCTCTACTAAAATACAAACATTACAAACATTAGGTGGTGGGTACCTGTACCCCAGCTACTCAGGAGGCTGAGGCAGGGAGAACTGCTTGAACCCAGTGGGCAGAGGCTGCAGTGAACCGAGATCACACCACTGCTCTCCAGCCTGGGTGACAGAGCAAGACTCCATCTCAAAAAAAAAAAAAAAAAAAAAAAAAAAAAAT
>NW_016900596.1:0-271 GCF_001698545.2 Rhinopithecus bieti | reverse complement strand
TCCCAGCACTTTGGGAGGCCAAGACGGGCGGATCACGAGGTCAGGAGATCGAGACCATCCTGGCTAACACGGTGAAACCCCGTCTCTACTAAAAAATACAAAAAACTAGCCGGGCGAGGTGGTGGGCGCCTGTAGTCCCAGCTACTCCGGAGGCTGAGGCAGGAGAATAGCGTGAACCCGGGAGGCGGAGCTTGCAGTGAACTGAGATCCGGCCACTGCACTCCAGCCTGGGCAACAGAGCAAGACTCCGTCTCAAAAAAAAAAAAAAAAA
>NW_016900595.1:0-268 GCF_001698545.2 Rhinopithecus bieti | reverse complement strand
GGGAGCACATTGAGGCCTATAGTGAAAAGCAAATATCCTCAGTTAAAACTAGAAAGAAACTTTCTGAGAAACTGTTTTGTGAAGTGTCAATTCATCCAGCAGAGTTACACCGTTCTTTTCATTGAGCAGTTTGCTAACACTCCTTTCGCAGAATCTGCAAGGGGATATATGGGAGCGCATTGAGGCCTATGGTAAAAAAAAGGAAATATCCTCAGATAATAAGTAGAAAGAATCTTCCTGTGAAACTGTGATGTGTGAATTCACCTCA
>NW_016900594.1:0-271 GCF_001698545.2 Rhinopithecus bieti | reverse complement strand
CCTGGTAGAGTTCAGCTATGAATCTGTCTGGTCCTGGGCTTTTTTTGGTTGTTAGGCTATTAATTACTGCCCAATTTCAGAACTTGTTATTGGTTTATTCAGGGATTTGACTTCTTCCTAGTTTAGTCTTGGGAGGGTGTACGTGGCCAGGAATTTTTTCATTTATTCTAGATTTTCTAGTTTATTTGTATAGAGGTGTTTATAGTTTTCTCTGATGATAGTTTGTATTTCTGTGGGATCAGTGGTGATATCCTCCTTATCATTTTTTATT
>NW_016900593.1:0-269 GCF_001698545.2 Rhinopithecus bieti | reverse complement strand
ACCTTACTGATAAAACATCTTGCAGTAAAGAAGTCAGCCAAAACCCATCAAAACCAAGATGGTGACAAGAGTGACCTCTGGTCGTCCTCACTGCCACACTCCCACCAGCGCCATGACAGTTTACAAATGCCATGGCAACGTCAGGAAGTTACCCTATATGGTCTAAAAGGGAAGGCATGAATAATCCACCCTTTGTTTAGCATATAACCAAGAAATAATCATAAAATGGGCAACCAGCAGCCCTAGGGACTGCTTTGTCTACCGAGTAG
>NW_016900592.1:0-359 GCF_001698545.2 Rhinopithecus bieti | reverse complement strand
TGGGACCTCGCCATGGTCGCCTGCCTCCCTGTGGATGGTGTACTCATAGCGCACCCCGGGGTTGCTCTCCTGGAACAGCAGCTGGGTGGGCAGGCAGGAGCCTGTGAGCACGAGGTGTCTTCTCCATCCACCCAGTCCTAAAGGAGCTGACCCCAGCCACCTCTGTGAACTGCAGCTACACCACTGGGCCATTTTAAAGATAGGGAAACCAAGGTAGAGGCCACAGCAGGAGGGCCTGGCTCAGAGCCAGGCTCTGTGACTGACCCAGGGCTCACTCCTCCAGGACGAGACCTGCCATCGGGGTGCTGGGCCTGGGGACTGCGCCTCCGCTCCCCACCCTGGGCCTCAGGAGGCAGGCA
>NW_016900591.1:0-265 GCF_001698545.2 Rhinopithecus bieti | reverse complement strand
TTGAGTCATTTTAAAATTAAATTTTACATTTTCACTATTTAAAAGTTGAAATAGTCACTTCTTTTACACTTCTCGAAGAAAACTCTTTCCTTACTTTCAGAAAGCTATGAGCAATTAGAAATATTTATTATAAGTGAATTGGGGATCTGAGGCTGTTGTTTTAAGTTGTTTTAGATTTTATTATTAATATTTTTTTCGAGACAGAGTCTCACTTTGTCACCCAGGCAGGCTGGAATACAGTGGCGCGATCTTGGCTCACTGCAAC
>NW_016900590.1:0-214 GCF_001698545.2 Rhinopithecus bieti | reverse complement strand
ATTTTGAGAGAAGAATCTCGCTCTGTCACCCAGGCTGGAGTGCAGTGGTGCGATCTCAGCTCACTGCAACCTCTGCCTGCCGGGCTGAAGCATTCTTCTGCCTCAGCTTCCCGAGTAGCTGGGACTACAGGTGTGAGCCACAGTGCTCGGCCTGGCCATTTCTTTCTCCCTCCTCCTCCATTTGTTTTTTTTCCTCCTCCTCCTCCTCCCCTCC
>NW_016900589.1:0-215 GCF_001698545.2 Rhinopithecus bieti | reverse complement strand
CTGGGCTAATTTTTTTTTTTTTTTTTTTTTTTTTTTTTTTTTTTTTTTTTGAAAAATGGGTATTAAGGTTGACAGAGAGGTATGCGTTTATTTTTTGCCCCCCCCCCTTGGGCCAATTTTTTTTTTTTTTTTTTTTTTGTTTGTATTTTTGTAGAGACAGGGTTTCACTATGTTGGCCAGGATGGTCTCGATCTTCTGACCTCGTGATTTGCCCA
>NW_016900588.1:0-217 GCF_001698545.2 Rhinopithecus bieti | reverse complement strand
TCTCTCTCTTTCTTTCTTTCTTTCTTTCTCTCTTTCTTTCTTTCTTTCTTTCTCTTTCTTTCTTTCTTTCTTTCTCTCTCTCTTTCTTTCTTTCTTTCTTTCTCTCCTTCCCTCTTTCTTTCTTTCTTTCTCTCCTTCCCTCTTTCTTTCTTTCTTTCTTTCTTTCTTTCTTTCTTTCTTTCTCTCTCTTTCTTTCTCTTTCTTTCTTTTTCTTTCT
>NW_016900587.1:0-215 GCF_001698545.2 Rhinopithecus bieti | reverse complement strand
TTGTTGGTGGTGTGGGTGTTTTGTTGTTGGTGGTGTGGGTGTTTTTTTGTTGTGGGTGTTTTTTTGTTGTTGGTGTGGGTGTTTTGTTGGTGGTGATGTGGGTGTTTTGTTGTTGGTGTGGGTGTTTTGTTGTTGGTGTGGGTGTTTTGTTGTTGGTGGTGTGGGTGTTTTGTTGTTGGTGTGGGTGTTTTGTTGTTGGTGGTGTGGGTGTTTTG
>NW_016900586.1:0-214 GCF_001698545.2 Rhinopithecus bieti | reverse complement strand
GAAAAGAAAGAAAAAAAGGAAAGGAAAGGAAAGAAAAGAAAAGAGAAAAGAAAAGAAAGAGAAAGTCCAAGATCAAGGCACTGAAAGATTTGGTGTCTGGTTAGGGCTCACTTTGTGGTTCTCAGATGGTACATTCTCGCTGTGTCTTCACAAGGTGAAAGGAGCAAGCTAGCTCTCTGTGGCCTCTTTTATAAGTGCACTAGTCCCACTCATG
>NW_016900585.1:0-214 GCF_001698545.2 Rhinopithecus bieti | reverse complement strand
GAGGTAGGAAACCTTCACTCCCTTGTGACATAGAAATTCCAAATTTGTTTACACAGTTAATCAGGCATGAAATTTTGAATCTAGCACAGACCTGTTAAGAAATAACATCTGGTTATTTGCAGACATGTTCTGTCAAGGAATTGTAACCTGTGAAGGATGCCATCAATGGGAAATATGATTTTACAAATTCCATCTTTTTCTTAAAGGCTCTCAA
>NW_016900584.1:0-215 GCF_001698545.2 Rhinopithecus bieti | reverse complement strand
AAGCCATAAGAAAATATACCAACCTAAGCCCAGCCAGCCCAAAAGGAACCACTATCTTAAACCTTCGGTTCATCTCCCAATTCACCCCTAATATTTGACGCAAACTTCAGAAGCTTGATGACGGTCCTCAAACCCCACAAGGAGACCTTCTTACTTTAGCCTTCAAAGTCTTTAACAATCATGATGAGGAAAGTAAAAGGCAAAAAAACAGGCAG
>NW_016900583.1:0-1339 GCF_001698545.2 Rhinopithecus bieti | reverse complement strand
GTAAAAAATCCTTCAAAATTTGAAACTTTTGAACCAACATGATGCCACAAGTGGAAAATTCGACACCTGACCTCATGTGACAGGTTGCAGTTAAAACTTTACTTCATGCACAAAATTATTAAAATATTGGCTGGGTGAGGTGGCTCATAACCAGTAATCCTGGAAGAGCAAGGTGGGAGGATTGCTTGAGTTGAGGAGTTAGAGACCAGCCTGGGCAACACAGCAAGACTTTGTCTCTACTAAATATCAAAACAATTAGCTTGGTGTGGTGGTGTGTGCTTGTATTCCCAGCTACTTGGGAGGCCGAAGCAGGAGGATTGTTCGAACCTGAGGTGTCAAGGCTACAGTGAGCTATGATTGTGCTCCTGCACTCCAGCCTGGATGACAGAGGGAAACCCTGCCTCAAAAAAGAAAAAAAAAAAAATTGTATAAAATTACCTTCAGGCTATGTGTGTAAAGTGTATATGAAACATAAGTGAATCGCATGTTTAGACTTGGATCTCATCCCCAAGATACCGCATGATATATATGAAAATATTCCAGAATTCAAAGAAAATCCAGAATCTGAAACACTTCTGGTTCCAAGCATTTTAGATAAGGGATACCAACCTCTACTGGCATTCAGGGCATAAGACATTCAGGATGTTAATATGATGTAATAAGCAATGATTTCATGGAGTGGTTGTAAAAGAGTGAAACTCATTTTCATGTCTGGATCATGAAATTTGTTAATTTCTGGTTGTGTTTTGTAAATTAGTGCACCTACCTACTGTATTGAGAGAAGGACTTCAGGATGCTGTTTTAAGCTATTATGTGAATTGATCTGCTGAGTAACAAGAAACACTTCCAAGTGTTTATATTATCTTTTTTGTGCCTATAACTGCCCTTTGTTAGAAAAGGGATATTATGTTATCCCTGTCCCCATTTTACAAATGCTGAAACTGAAGCTTAGAGAAGTAATGTAATTATTAATAAAATATAGAGTTACTGGGCTGCGTGCGGTGGCTTATCCTGTAATCCTAGCCCTTTGGGAGGCTGAGGCAGGTGGATCACCTGAGGTCAGGAGTTTGAGACCAGCCTGGCCAACATGGCGAAACCCTGTCTCTAGTAAAATACAAAATTTGCCAGACGTGGCACACACACACCCTTAGTTCCAGTTACTCAGGAGGCTGAGGCAGGAGAATTGCTCGAACCTGGGAGGTGGAGGTTGCCGTGAGCCAAGATCGTGCCATTACACTCCAGCCTGGGCAACAAGAGTGAAACTCCGTCTCAAAAAAACAAAACAAAACTATATATATATATTTTAGTATATGTATATTTAGTATATATGTATATATTT
>NW_016900582.1:0-218 GCF_001698545.2 Rhinopithecus bieti | reverse complement strand
TGTTCTGTTCCATTGGTCGATATATCTGTTTTGGTTCAGTACCATGCTGTTATGGTTACTGTAGCCTTGTAGTATAGTTTGAAGTAAGTGGTATGATGCCTTCAGCTTTATTGTTTTGCTTGGGATTGTCTTGGCTATATGGGCTCTGTTTTGGTCCGATATTAAATTTAAAGTAGTTTTTTCCAATTTTGTGAAGAAACTCAATGGTAGCTTGATGG
>NW_016900581.1:0-412 GCF_001698545.2 Rhinopithecus bieti | reverse complement strand
TCAAAAAATTTTAATATTGATAAAACCAAGCCACATTCTCTTAGATAATGTTAAACAAAGAAGAACATTCTGCAAGCTATATTTTAGTATTTTGAAATATTTCTGTAGATTTTATAGGAATATAGTATAATTGTATTTTAATTTTATTTAATTTATCTTTTATTGTAGCTGCTTTCAAAACCTTATCTTTATCTTAGAACTTCAAAGCCTTACTACAGTGAGCTTATAAGTGAATTTATTTTTTGTGTGTGTTTACATTTCCTCTTATTTCTGAGGCTTTAGTCATTTATTCTGCAAATATTTATTAATGTTTATTACATACCTAATTTATCCCTGGAAACATTCTACATATTGACAGTAATGTAACAAATTAATAGACAAAATCCTTGTTCTTGGGTCCTTGAGCACGGGG
>NW_016900580.1:0-1067 GCF_001698545.2 Rhinopithecus bieti | reverse complement strand
GTGTCATTTTCTGACAGGTCCAGGAGCCCCTGGTTTATTATGGAACATCAAAAAGAAAGGAAATTCACCCAACTCATAGGTATTTGATGGTACAAATCTATGGCTGAGCTTGGATTTTAAAAAGTCTGAGATTCCTTCTATGGAACAAAGTTCCTTCAAAGCCAATTTTAAAAGCCTATGTGAAAATAATTATTCTTGCTACACTTTATACAAATAATCTGGTCAAGTATAATAAAGCAAATCAGTCCTACCATGATTTGTCTTTAGTAAAATGGAAAACTGGAGAGAGAAAATTATGTTTCAAAATCTATAGTCCACTTGTTGTTAGTGGACTATAGTCCACTAACTTGTTGTTAGGCACTAGTCTTGCCTAATTTTATCAATTTTATTATTTTCTACAGTTTAGGCTGAATTCTACTTTTCCTGGCTACAAGTCTCCAAAATAATATTTTAATTTTTTTCTTCTTTCTTTTCTTTTTTTCCTAATTTGGAGACACTGAAAACTAAACTGTGCTTTTGTAAAGCCCTGCAAACCGAAGCTAGACAACTTAAACTTCAGAAGAAAATAACAGTAACCTATTTACATACATAAGCCACTTTCATACCTGCCTACTGATGTATGGACTTCAGAACAATGTCGCCTATGTATATTTTCCAGAACTGTTCTTTTGTTTGTTGGTTTTTTCCCTTCCTCCCCTATTTTCTCTTCACAGGACATGAGACTGCACAACCTTCTAAAATTAGCTTTCCTAATAACTCGGGACCTATCTGTCTAGGAATAAACCATCCTAGCATGAGAGATTGGATGAAATCTGAGACCAAAGACTCATTTTGCTTCTAAAATGCTTTCTCCAAAAGATTTTTTTTTTTAAAAGAAAAGGGGCAAATGTAAAGGAAAATATCTTGGGCCCCAAATCACTAAGTTAAAAGGAGAATTCAAGCTGAGAATTGCTTAGAGCAAACCTGCCTCCTATTCTATTCAGTCATCCCTCTGCTCACTAAGATAAATGTGTATCTGACTGCCTCCTTTGGAAAGGCGAATCAGAAACTCAAAAGTATGCAACCAT
>NW_016900578.1:0-1492 GCF_001698545.2 Rhinopithecus bieti | reverse complement strand
GGTTTACCCATGTATTTATTAACAGCAAGCCAGTCATTAGCATTGTTTCTATAGATATTAAATCAACTAGAAGTATCCCTTATGGGAAATGAAGAGATGGGCAGAATTAAAGGAATAGGTTGGGCTAGTTAACTGCAGCAGGAGCATGTCCTTAAGGTACAGATCGTCCATGCTATTGTTTGTGGCTTAAGAATGCCTTTAAGCGGTTTTCCACCCTGGGCGGTGCAGGTGTTCCTTGCCCTCATTCTGGTAAACCCACAACCTTCCAGCATGGGCGTTATGGCCATCATGAGCATGTCACAGTGCTGCAGAGATTTTGTTTATGGCCAGTTTGGGGCCAGTTTATGGCCAGATTTTGGGGGGCCTGTTCCCAACACCAACAGGAGTCTGTGGACCCTTGCCAGCAGGGATGATAGTATTACTTCCAGGAAGGTCTAGTTTAAATGTAAAAGGGGTACAGATACATACAGGAGTCATTGATTTAGATTACAGTGGGGAAATTGACCTTGTTATGTCTACTTCTGTTCCCTGGAAAGCAGAGCCAGGAAAGCACACAGCACAACTCCTGTTTGTGTCATATGTGGGAATGGGGAAAAGTGAAATTAAATGAACAGGAAGATTTGGAAGCACAAATAAATAAGGTAAAGCAGCTCATTGGGTGAATCAAACTACTGATAAACATCCTACCTGTGAAATAACTATTCAGGGAAAGAAATTTAGAGGTTTGGTAGATACCGGAGTGGACATTTCAATCATTTCTCTACTACACTGGCTGTCTGCATGGCCAATTCAAGCCACTCAATTTAACATAGTTGGAGTTGGTAAAGCCCCTGAAGTATATCAAAGGCGTTATATTTTGCATTGTGAAGGGCCCGATAGACAACCTGGGACTATTCAATCAATTATAACATCTGTAACTATAAATTTATGGGGGGGATTTATTACAGCAATGGGGAGCACAAGTTCTAATTCCAGAACAATTATATAGCCCTCAAAGTCAACATATGATGCATGAAATGGGGTATGTCCCTGGTATTGGACTAGGAAAAAATTTGCAAGGTTTAAAGGAACTGCTTCAAGGGGAAAGACAAAGTTCACGCCAAGGTTTAGGATATCATTTTGATGGCGGCCATTGTTAAGTCTCCCGAATCTATACCTTTTTTAACAGATAAGCCAATTTGGATAGAACAATGGCTGCTAAGTAAAGAGAAACTGAAGGCTTTAGAGGAATTAGTTACAGAACAATTAGAAAATGGGCATATAGCTCCAACATTTTCCCCTTGGAATCCTCCAGTTTTCGTAATTAAGAAAAAATCAAGCCAGGCACGGTGGCTCAAGCCTGTAATCCCAGCACTTTGGGTGGCCGAGACGGGTGGATCACGAGGTCAGGAGATTGAGACCATCCTGGCTAACACGATGAAACCCCGTCTCTACTAAAAAATACAAAAAACTAGCCGGGTGAGGTGGCAGGCACTTGCAGTCCCAGCTACTT
>NW_016900577.1:0-543 GCF_001698545.2 Rhinopithecus bieti | reverse complement strand
AGAGTATCTACCTTTTGTGGGTGGCACTTCAGGCTTTTTAGGAGGAGCCATTGGCACTTTCTTTTCAGGAACTACCTCTTTGGGAGCCTTGGGCACTTAAAAGATATTAGCAAAATTACATTTAGAAGTTACGAAGACCACTAGAAAAAATATCTTCAAGAGCAAAAGAATGAGATCTGAAGCCTAAGGTCAGTGGCAACTACCTTTAACAGGTGGGACTTCAGGCTTTTTAGGAGGAGCCAAGGGCACTTTCTTTTCGGGGATAACCTCTTTGGGAGCTTCTGGCACTTAAAAGATATTAGTGAAATTATATTTAGGCATTATGAAGACCACTAGAAAATATTTTCCAGAGCAGAATAGATCTTCGGAAGCCTAAAGTCAGTGACAAATACCTTTAACAGGTGGGACTTCAGGCTTTTAGGAGGAGCCACTGGCACTTTCTTTTCAGGAACTACCTCTTTGGGAGCCTTGGGCACTTAAAAGATATTAGTGAAATTATATTTAGGCAGTTATGAAGACCACTAGAAAAATATTTTCCAGAGC
>NW_016900576.1:0-269 GCF_001698545.2 Rhinopithecus bieti | reverse complement strand
CTTCCTTCCTTCCTTCCTTCCTTCCTTCCTTCCTTCCTTTCTTTCTTTCTTTCTTTCTTTTCTTTCTTTCTTTCTTTCTTTCTTTCTTTCTTTCTTTCTTTCTTTCTTTCTTTCTTTCTTTCTTTCTTTCTTTCTTTCTTTCTCTCCTTCTCTCCTTCTTCCTTCCCTTCCTTCTCTCCCTCCCTTCCTTCCTTCCTTCCTTCCTTCCTTCCTTCCTTCCTTCCTCCCTCCCTCCCTTCCTTCCTTCCTTCCTCCCTTCTTTCCTTTCC
>NW_016900575.1:0-270 GCF_001698545.2 Rhinopithecus bieti | reverse complement strand
TTGTTTTAATAGAAAGGAATAAACAAAGGCAGAATCGGGGAGACCAGATGCCACTGTCACTCATGCCTGTGAGCCCAGCATTTTGGGAGGCCAAGGCAGGAGGATGACTTGAGGCCAGGAGTTTGAGACCAGCCTGGACAACATAGTGAGACACCATCTCGACAGAAAAATTTAAAACTACCTGGGCATGGTGGTACACGCCTGTGGTCCCAGCTAGTTGGGAGGCTGAGGTGGGAAGATGGCTTGAGCCCAGAAGTTGGGGGCTGCAGT
>NW_016900574.1:0-669 GCF_001698545.2 Rhinopithecus bieti | reverse complement strand
AATACATCTTACAAGGGATGTGAAGGACCTCTTCAAGGAGAACTACAAAGCATATAAGAGAGGACACAAACATGGAAAACATTCCATGTTCATGGATAGGAAGAATCAATATCATGAAAATGGCTATACTGCTCAAAGTAATTTGTAGGTTCAATGCTATCCCCATCAAGCTACCAATGACTTTCTTCATAGAATTGGAAAAAACTACTTTACATTTCATATGGAACCAAAAAAGATCCCACATAGCCAAGACAATCCTAAGCAAAAGAACAAAGCTGGAGGCATCACGCTACCTGATTTCAAGCTATACTACAAGGCTACAGTAACCAAAACAGCATGGTACTGGTATCAAAACAGATATATAGACCAATGGACCAGAACAGAGGCCTCAGAAATAACGCCATACATCTACAACCATCTGGTCTTTGACAAACCTGACAAAACAAGAAATGGGGAAAGGATTCCCTATTTAATAAATGGTGTTGCGAAAACTGGCTAGCCATATGCAGAAAGCTAAAACTGGATTCCTTTATTACACCTTATACAAAAGTTAACTCAAGATGTATTAAAGACTTAAACCTAAAACCATAAAACCCTAGAAGAAAACCTAGGCAATACCATTCAGGTCATAGGCATGGCCAAAGACTTCATGACTAAAACACTAAAAGC
>NW_016900573.1:0-1109 GCF_001698545.2 Rhinopithecus bieti | reverse complement strand
TAGCATACTTCAAGCTACTTTGGTCTTCAATTACTTTCATTTTAGTGAGAAAATTTAGTAGACTATTTGATGATTTATTCATTTTCAATATCCATGCCTTGAAATCATTCAGGTTTGTCTCATCTGTACCATATGTGCTAGAGTCCGTTTATCTATGAACTGTCTTTTCTAACCCTCCATTCAAGTATATATATTTCCTGGCTTCCAGATACAGACAACTCCTAAACCAACCACTACTTTTGCCTGAATTAAGAAAATGCTTTGGATTTTCTACATGATGTCAGACTAGAATCGTGAGTAAAATTTTCATTTTTTTTTCACAGCCAGGGTTGCTATTTTATAGAAATAGTCTTGAGATTTTCTAATATGGTTATAGTAATGTGGCAACTGATCTGTCTGGCTTTGACAAAGGAAAATGGCATTTTGAGTGACAAACTATTAGTTTGCTAGCCTTGCGTATCCGGAGGATTGGAGAGAGTATTATTCTGTCAATATGCACAAAATAAATGGTCTATGAAAATAACAATTCTTTCATTTTATATTGCCTCAGTGATCAATGATGATCACTACTTGATTGATCCAATTGTGGTGATCAGAATTAATCAGGAAAATGGCTGAAATTAATGGATTGACAGTGATATAATATGTTTGCTGCTACCTAGAGTTTGTCGTAATAATTCAAACAACACCCTGTTTATTGTTTGTTTTGCTTTATTGTTATTTTGGCCAATTTTGCTGTTAAAATGGGCACTTATTTGATAAACAACAAGCCCATCAATGTGGTGAATATAATAATGTAAGTGTCTCTGATTGTATTTATAATGACAATCAATTTTCCCTCTAACTACATTAATTATAGCATTACATACCTTTGTAATTTGCACAGGATTGTACTCAATTAAGTTCATGTTCTATTTCAATAAAGCATTTTGCCTCTGCCGTAAATCTTTGCAACACTAAGTTGTGGAGATAGTGGCAACCAAAGATTGATCAAAAGTGCTGGAATTCAGTGGTAAATCATGTCCTGTTATTGATTACTAAAAGGGTCATTAATTTATGGAAGCTGGTTGGAGATTTTGGCAAGTTTAAAACTTATTTCAAAATCATTC
>NW_016900572.1:0-269 GCF_001698545.2 Rhinopithecus bieti | reverse complement strand
TAAAAAAAAAAAAAAAAAAAAAAAAAAGAGAGAACAAATAAAAAAAAAAAAAAAGGATGGAAGCTAACTTCTCAAAACCCCAGTATTCCAGGTGAGTAGCTTACAGGTTTTTTGTTTTTTTTTCTTTTGAGACAGAGTCTCACTCTGTCACCCAGGCTGGAGTGCAGTGGTGTGATCACAGTTCACTACAGACTCCACTTCCCTGGGTTCAGGTGATCCTCCCACCTCAGCCTCTCGAGTAGCTGGGACTACAGGCATGTGTCATCACC
>NW_016900571.1:0-270 GCF_001698545.2 Rhinopithecus bieti | reverse complement strand
GTATTTTAGTACAGACGGGGTTTCACCGTGTTAGCCAGGATGGTCTCGATCTCCTGACCTCGTGATCCACCTGCCTCGGCCTCCCAAAGTGCTGGGATTACAGGCGTGAGCTAACGCGCCTGGCGTTTTTTTTTTTTTTTTTTTTAAGATAAGAGTTTCGCTCTTGTTGTCCATGGTGGAGTGCAATCTCGGCCCACCGCAACCTCCACCTCCTGGATTCAAGTGATTCTCCTATCTCAATCTCCCGAGTAGCTGGGATTACAGGCATGC
>NW_016900570.1:0-253 GCF_001698545.2 Rhinopithecus bieti | reverse complement strand
AAGAGTGGCTGGAACAGGAACAAGAGGAGGAGGAAGAGTGGTGGGAAGAGGAAGCAGGAGGAGGGGAGGAAGGGTGGCAGGAAGAGGGGGAGGAGGGGGAGGAAGAGTGGTAGGAAGAGGAACAGGAGGAGGGGAGGAAAAGTGGCAGGAAGAGGAGCAGGAGGAGGCGGGGAAGAGTGGCGGGAAGGGGAGCAGGAAGAGGGGGAGAAAAAGTGGCAGGAAGAGGAGCAGGAGGAGGCGGGGAAAAGTGGCA
>NW_016900569.1:0-626 GCF_001698545.2 Rhinopithecus bieti | reverse complement strand
CACTCAATGTTACTATTACTATATTAGAATAGCTCAAGATGATTTTTTCTACTTGAAACTAAAGGAGTTCTAATGAAGACATAAATGATTATCTGGAAGTTGTATCTTGAGTGAAAGACCTTCGGAACAAATATGGAACTAGTTGAGTCAACCAGAGAGAGAAACAATGAGGATTCCCTCAACTCAGCATGGAAAATTTCCTGGCAGTCCACGTTCTGCGGTTCTAAGCCACTGATTAAGCAATTCTCTTGCTGCTAAGGATTCAGACTATGTGCAAACTGAGGGCGAAGTGCTTAGGGTTTATGGCAAATATGCCAGGCTATTTGAGTGTATTGGTTATTGGTTATAATTTGATAAAGTTCAACAAGAGCGAGACAAGTTCCAACCTACAGATGACCAAATGGAAACAGAGAACAACCAGCAAATTTAAATTACAAGAGTCCAGAACAAGAAATTAATCATATGTCCTGCTAAAATGAAATGGATAAGACTGGTGATAACTAGAACACTCTGTGATCTGCCAGTTGGAATGGACATACCTGGGAAGAGCCACAGGAGTTGAGAACTCTGAAACATCCTCACTCCCCAAAACTCCCACAGGGCACTCTCTGCCTGACAAGAACAAA
>NW_016900568.1:0-270 GCF_001698545.2 Rhinopithecus bieti | reverse complement strand
TCTTTCTTTCTTTCTTTCTTTCTTTCTTTCTTTCTTTCTTTCTTTCTTTCTTTCTTTCTTTCTTTCTTTCTTTCTTTCTTTCTCTCTCTCTCTCTCTCTCTCTCTCTCTCTCTCTCTCTCTCTCTCTCTCTCTCTTTCTTTCTTTCTTCTTTCTTTTTGAGAGTTTATCGCTCTTGTTGCCCAGACTGGAGTGCAATGGCTCGATCTCGACTCACCGCAACCTCTGCCTCCCAGGTTCATGCGATTCTCCTGCCTCTCCCTCCCTAGTAG
>NW_016900567.1:0-625 GCF_001698545.2 Rhinopithecus bieti | reverse complement strand
GAAGAGAGAGAAGGAAGGGAGGGAGGAGTGAGGGAAGGAAGGGTGGGAAGAAGGGAGGGAAGGGGAGAAAAGAAAGGAAGGGAAGGAAGGAAGGAGGGAAGAAGAGAAGATAGGAGGGAGGGAGAGAAAGGAGGAGGGAGGAGGAAGGAAGAAGAAAGGGGAGAAGAGAGGAAAGAAGAAAATGACCGAGGGTGAAGAAAGGAAGCAGGCAGGCAGGGAAAGAAGGAGGAGAGGGAAGGAGGGAGGAAGGGCGGGAGGCATGGAGGAGACAGGGAGCCTTGCTAACGCCTTTCCCCGCCCTCCTTGGTGCCCAGGAGCGACGCTCAGGAGCCCCGGGGCAGCCACCTCCCCACCTGCGCCCCTGAGCCGCGCACCCTTCCCTTGCAGAGCCCGGGCGAGGACCCCTCCAGGATGCAGGTCCCAAACAGCACCGGCCCGGACAACGCCACGCTGCAGATGCTCCGGAACCCGGCGATCGCGGTGGCCCTGCCCGTGGTGTACTCGCTGGTGGCGCTGGTCAGCATCCCGGGTAACCTCTTCTCCCTGTGGGTCCTGTGCCGTCGCATCGGGCCCAAATCCCCGTCGGTCATCTTCATGATCAACCTGAGCGTCACGGACCTGATGC
>NW_016900566.1:0-1111 GCF_001698545.2 Rhinopithecus bieti | reverse complement strand
TCAAACTACCTCTTTAGGTAAAGGTAAAGATGAAAACCCAGCCCAGTTCATGGCCTGCTTAGCAGCAACCCTTAGACGCTTTACCACCCTAAACCCAGAGGGGCCAGAAGGCCACCTTATTCTTAATATGCATTTCATCACCCAATCAGCTCCTGACATTAGAAAAAATCTCCAAACATTAGATTCCAGCCCTCAAACCCCACAATAGGACTTAATTAACCTCGCCTTGAAGGTGTACAATAATAAAGTAGAGGCAGCCAAGTAGCAACGTATTTCTCAGTTGCAGTTCCTTGCCTCCGCTGTGAGACAAACCCCAGTCACATCTCCAGCACGCAAGAACTCCAAACGCCTGAACTGCAGCTGCCAGGGATTCCTCCAGAACCTCCTCCCCAGGAGCTTGCTACAAGTGCTGGAAATCTGTCCACTGGGCCAAGGAATGCCCACAGCCCAGGATTCCTCCTAAGCCATGTCCCATCTGTGCGGGACCCCACCGGAAATTGGACTGTCCAACTCACCTGGCAGCCACTCCCAGAGCTCCCGGAATTCTGGCCCAAGGCTCTGACTGACTCCTTCCCGGATCTTCTCGGCTTAGCGGCTGAAGACGGACGCTGCCCCTTCGCCTCGGAAGCCTCCTGGACCATCATGGACTCTGAGCTTCGGGTAACTCTCACTGTGGAGGGGAAGTCCATCCCCTTGTTAATTAATACGGAGGCCACCCACTCCACATGACCTTCTTTTCAAGCCCTGTTTCCCTTGCCTCCATAACTATTGTGGGTATTGACGGCCAGGCTTCTAAATCTCTTAAAACTCCCCAACTCTAGTGCCAACTTGGACAACATTCTTTTCTGCACTCCTTTTAGTTATCCCCACCTGCCCAGCTCCCTTATTAAGTCGAGACATTTTAACTAAATTATCTGCTTCCCTGACTATTCCTGGGCTACAGCCACACCTCATTGCTGCCTTTTGCCCCAGTTCAAAGCCTCCTTCACATCTTCCCCTTGTATCTCCCCACCTTAAACCACAAGTATAGGACACCTCTACTCCCTCCTTGGCGACCGATCAGTCACCCCTTACCATCCCATTAAAACCTAATCACCCTTCCCCGCTCAAT
>NW_016900565.1:0-269 GCF_001698545.2 Rhinopithecus bieti | reverse complement strand
CTGGGTAAGGAATCTTTTGAATCCTAAGATTGTTGAATGCTGAGATTTGAATCCCTTGAAACATACATGCACACATAGTTTTGTTGTTGTCTTTTGTTTTGAGACACCATCCCAAAACAGCGTGTTGCCCAGGGTGGATCACAGTGGTGTGACCATAGCTCAATGTAGCCTTAAACTCCTGGACTCAAGAGATCCTCCTCAGGTCTCAGCCTCCCAAGTAGCTGAGATTACAGGCATGCAGCACCTCGCCTGGCTAATTTGTTTTTTTT
>NW_016900564.1:0-6279 GCF_001698545.2 Rhinopithecus bieti | reverse complement strand
TACATACTTCATACTTCATACTTAATTTGTCTCTCTTCGTACTTCATTCACCATATACCAACTCCATTCACCATTCTCCATACTCCTTTCTTCATTTTTTCTTAATATGCCTTTCTCCATATGGCATTCTTTGTTCTCCATTTTCATCCTCCATTCTTCTTTGTCTATATTACATTCTCTATTTTCCATTTTCTTTTATACTTTCTCATTCATGCTCCTTTTCTATGCTTCATTCACTATACTCCATTACTTATTTTCTCTCCTCATAGTCCATTTTTTATACTCCATTCTCAATTCTCCATGCATCATTCTCCATACTCCATTCTTCTTTCTCCAAGAATGAGAAAATTCTCATTCTTCATACTTTATTCTCTGTACACCATAGTCTATTCTCCATTTTCCATTCCCCATACTCCATTCTCCAAACTTCATTCTTTGTATTATATTTTCTGTTCTCCTTTCATCATGCTCCATTCTCTATACTCCATTTTTTTCTCTATATTCTATTCTCCATACGCCTTTGTTCATTCTCCATTTCTCAGTCTCCATGCTGTTTTCCATACTCTATACCCATATTTCAATCCTCATTCTTCTTTCTCCGTAATTCATCCTCCATATACCATTGTTCATTCTCCATTCTTTAAACCCCAAACTCTATTCTTTTCTTTGTATATTTTATTTCCCATATGCCNCCTTATTCTTTACACTTCATTCTCTCTAATGTTGTCTCCGTGCTCCATTTTCTATACTTCACTCTCCTTTCTTCATACTTTATTCTTTATATACCATTCTACATTCTACATTTTTTCAGCTTCGTACTTCATTCTCCATACTATATACTCCATACTTTGTTCTTCATTCTTCATACTTCAGTTCTTCAGTACTCCATACTCGCTTTCCGTACTCCATTTTCTCTCTTGCTCCAACTATACACCATTTTTCCATACGTCATCCCCCTTTCTCCTTTTTCCACACTTATTTCTTCATACACCAATCTTCATTCTTCATACTACATATGCTGTTCTTTTTCTTTATAGTCTCTTCTTTATATAGCATCATCTAGTCTCCATCCTCCATGCTCCACTCTTTATTCTCTATTCCCTTCTCCATACTTTGATATCCATACACCATTCTCTGTTCTTCATACTCGATACTCAATACTCCATACTTTATTCTCCATTCCCAATTCTACATACTTTATTCTCCATACACCATTCTTCTCTTTATGCTCTGGCTTTCATACTCTATTATCAATTCTTCGTTCTAATTATTCTTTCTCCAGACACCGTTCTTTATTCACTATACTCATTTCTTCATTCCCCTTTCTCATACTCCATTTTACATTCTCAATACTTTATTATCCATTCTTCTACTTCATTCTCCATTCAACACTCTCCATTCTCTATTATTTATATTCCATTCACCATAATCTATACTCCATACACCATTAGCAATTTTTAATCTATATTTTATTCTCCACACACCATTCTTTTATCTCCATGCTTCATACTATATTCCTCATTCTCCATTGTCTATACTACATTCTCTATACTCAATACTTCATGCTTCCTTCTCCATATTCTATTCTTCATGTTTCATATTCCACATTCCAAACTTCATTCTCCATTTTCCATACAATATACTTTATACTTTATTCTCAATCTTATTTCTTCACAACCCATTCTCCATTCACCATCATCCATTCTTCATACAACATTTTTCATATTTTATGCCCCATTCTTCATCTTCATTTTTTTTTTGAGACAACGTCTGGCTTTGTCGCCCAGACTGGAGTGCAGTGGTGCGACCTTGTGTCACTACAACCTCTGCCTCCTGGGTTCAAGCGATTTTCCTGCGTCAGCCTCCCGAGTAGCTAGGATTACAGGTGCCTGCCACCATGGCTGGTTAATTTTTGTATTATTAGTAGAGATGGGGTTTCGCCATGTTGGCCAGGCTGGTCTCAAACTCCTAGTCTCAAGTTATCTGCCCGCCTCGGCCTCCCATAGCGCTGGGATTACAGGCGTGAGCCACCGCACCCGTCTTCCACAGTCATTTTGCATGCTTCACTCTCCTTTTTCCTCTCATTATACTTCATCGTCCTTACTGCTTTCTCCATACTCCATTCAATATACATGATTCTCAATTCTCTATTTTCCATTTTCTGTACTTGGTACTTCGTTCTCTGTATGCCATAGTCTATTCTCCATTTTAATTCCCCACACTACATTCTCCAATTTTTATTCTCTATATTTTATTTTCTGTTTTCCTTTTGCCATGCTCCATTCTCCATACTTCACTCTTTTTTCTCTATGTTCCATTTTCCATACACCATCGTCCATTCTGCATTTTTAAATTTCCATACTGTTTTCCATGCTCTATACCCATAGTTCAATCTTTATCCTTGTTTCTCCGCAATCCATTCTCCTTATACCATTTTTCATTCTCCATTTGTTATTTATTTATTTATTCACTTAATTGAGACAGGATCTCGCTCTGTCGCCCAGACTGGAGTGCAGTAGTACAATCTCGGCTCACTGCAACCTCCACCTCCTGGGCTCAAGCGATCTTCTTACCTCAGTCTTCTGAGAAGCTGGGACTACAAGCATGTGCCACCATGCCCAACTAATTTTTGTAATTTTTGTAGAGACGAGGTTTTGCCATATTGCCCACTCTGGTCCCAAACTCTAGGGCTCAAGGGATTTACCCGCCTTGGCCTCCCAAAGTGCTGGGAATACAGGCTTCAGCCACCACGCCCAGCCTCTCCACTCTATACTTCACACTCCATGTTTTTTTCTCTGTACTTTATTCCCCATATATCTTCCTCCATTCTCCATTCTTCATTCCCCCTTTTACATTCTCCATTCATTACACACCATTCTCCTTTCTCTCTTCTTCAGACTCCATACTTCATTCTCCACTTTTTTCTCCATACTTTCTTATCCATACTCCAGTCTCTACTCTCCATTCTCTATTCTCCACTCTTCCTCCTCCATTCTTTTTTCACCATACTCCATACTCCATTCTCTATTCCTCATACAACACTCTGCAGTCTCTATTTCAAATTCTCCACACTCCACACTCTGTTCTCCTTTCTCTTCTCTCAATCTTTTCCCCTCCACACATCATTCTCTGTTGTGCACTTTCCATTCTTCATATTCCACAGTCCACACTCCTTTCTTCTTTCCCCATACCCCAATTTCTTTATACCCTTCTCCATTTTCATACTCATCCTCCATTCTCCAAACCTTATTCTTTATACTCCATTCTCTCCTGTCTTTTCTCCATACTCCATTCTCCTTTCTTCATGCTTCATTCTTTATACACCATTTTCCCTTCTCCATTGTTTTTTCATCTCTATACTCCATTCTTTATACCACATGCTCCATGCTTGGTTCTTTGTTCTTCACACTCATTCTCCGTCCTCTATTTCCTTTTCTGCTCTCAGACACACCACTACCATTATCCATTTTCATAGTGTATTCTCCATACATCATGGCCTGTTCTCCATTCGCTTTCTCCTACTTTATTCTCCATACATCATTCTTCTTTCTCCTTTCTTGGCTTTTCATTCTTTGTATTCCTTTTTCTGTTTGTTTGTTTTTATTTTTTGAGATGGAGTTTTACTCTGCCATCCAGGCTGGAGTGCAGTGGTGTGATCTCAGCTCATTGCAACCTCCGCCTCCTAGATTCAAGTGATTGTCCTTCCTCTGCCTCCCAAGTAGCTGTGATTACAGGCATGCACCATCACAGCCAGCTGATTTTTGTATTTTTAGTAGAGGTGGGATTTCCCCATGTTGGCCAGGCTGGTCCTGAACTCCTGACCTCAAGTGATCTGCCTGCCTAGGCCTCCAAAAGTGCTAGGATTACAGGTGTGAGCCACTGTGCCCAGCCTATATTCCATTGTTTTATTATTTGGTTATCAATACTCCATTCTTTATACTGCATTCTCCATTCAACACTCTCCATTCTTCATTCTTTCTGTTCCATTCTTCATACTGTATATGCCATATACAATTCTTCATTCTTCATTTTACATACTTTATTCTCCATACACTATTCTTTTTCTCCGTCGTTTGTACTATATTCTTCATTCTCCTTTCTCCATAGTCTATTCCCTGTACACCATTCTCAATTTTCCATACTCCATATTTCCTGTTTCTTTCTCCATAAATCATTCTGCATACACCATGCACCATATTCCAGACTCACTTCATTCTCCATACTTCATGCATTATACTTCCCCATTCTCATTCTCCTTGCTACACACTCTATTCTCCACACACCATTTTTCTTTTCATTCTCTACATTCCATACTCCATTCTCTTTTCTCCATATTTCTTTCTCCATACACCTTTCTCCATATTTTATGCCCCGTTCTTCATTCTCAATTCTTTATATGCCATGCTCCATTCTTCTTTTTCTATTCTCGATTCCCTATACTCCATACTTACTTAATACTTCATTCTCATTCTTTTTCTCTCATACCTCATTCTCTGTACACCATTCTCAGTGCTCCATATTCCACATTTTATTCTCTTTTCTTCATATTTCATTCTCCATACTCTATTCTTCTTTCCCCAGTTTCTATACTCCACCCTCCGTCCTCCATACACCATTCTCTAATATCCATTCTTTACGTTCCCTTCTCCATACTCACTCCATACACAATTCCCCAGTCTTCTTTTTCCACACTTTATTCTTCATACACAATTCTTTATTCTTCGTTCTCTGTGCTGTATTCCTTATTCTCCATTCTCCACATCAGTTCTCCGTATGCCATTCTTCATACTCTATACTCCATTTTCTTTCTTCTAACTCCATTCTGCATATACCACATTCCATTTTTTATTCTCCATACTTCATACTCCTGACTCCATTCCCCATTCTCAATTCCCCCACTACATACTGTACACACTATCCTCATTCTGCTTTCTCCAGACTCCTTCCTCCATCTTCAATCTCTGTATTCAATACTTTATTATTCTTTTCCATACTTCATTCTTCATGCATTATCATCCGTTCTCCATTTTCCTTACTGTTTCTTCATTCTCCATCCACCATTTTCCATTTTACATACTCTAT
The DNA here is from genome assembly GCF_001698545.2 of Rhinopithecus bieti. Lineage (NCBI taxonomy): Eukaryota > Metazoa > Chordata > Mammalia > Primates > Cercopithecidae > Rhinopithecus > Rhinopithecus bieti. Next base: position 1,197 of record NW_016900564.1, on the reverse strand, counting down.
TCTTCTTCATTCTCCACTCGCATACTTTATATTTCAATCTGATTTTTTTCATATTCCATTCTCCATAAACCATTATGTATTCCTCATATTCTTTTCTCCGTTCTTCTTTCTTCATACACAATACTTTATTCTATATACACCATTCTTCATTCTCCTTTCTATACACCATTCTCCATTCTCTATACTTCTCTATAAATTCTCCATACTCCATACTTTATTCTCAATATTCTTCATCCACACTACATGCTACATCCTCCATACAATACTCTCCATTCTCCATACACTATTCTCAATGTCTGTTCCTCATATTTTATACTCCAGTCTGGTTTCTCCATACTTCATTTTCCAAAAGTATTCTCCATTCTTCATTTTCATATCCCATTCTCCTTTCTTGTTTCTTTATACTACATTCTGCATTTCCAATACTCCATAGTTTATAGGTCATTCTCCAGTCTCCCTCACCTATAGTTCATTCTCCATACACCATTCTCCATTTCCATTCTCCAAACTCCTTTCTGCATAATCACACTCCAAATTCCACCCCCCTTTCTGCATTCTCCATTCTTTATACTCCACACTGCTTTTCCATACTCTAATCCCCATACACCATTCTCCATTTCTCATATCCCGTTCTCCATCCTCCAAACATTATTCTTTATACTCCATTATCTCTTCTTTGTCCGTACTCCATTTTCCATATTCCATTCTCCTTCCTCCATACTGCATTCTTTATATACCATTTTCATTCTGCATTTTGTAATCTTCACATTCCATATGCCATATTCTATACCTTTTAAAATTATTCATACTCATTCTCCAAACTCCATTTTATTTTCCCCTCTCATTCTACACTGTTCTCTGTACATCATCCTCTGCTCTTCATTTTCCATTCTTCTGACTTCATTCTACATACTCAATACTCATTCTTCTCTTTTCATACTTTATTATTCATCCCACAACTTCATTCCCCATTTTCCATTCTCTGTACTCCATTTTTTATATCGCATATTTCACACTCCATTCTTTCCCCCCCATGCTCCATTCCTTATACACCATTTTCTATTCTCCATTCTCTCTTTTGGATTCCACACTCCAGTCTCCATAAACCATACTCCATACACCATTCTCCATACTCCTTTCTCCATTCTCCTTTTTTCACACTCCTCCTCATATTCCATTCTCCATTCTTTCTCCATT
>NW_016900563.1:0-269 GCF_001698545.2 Rhinopithecus bieti | reverse complement strand
CAGTTTTGTCAAAGATTAGATGGTTGTAGATTTGTGGTCTTATTTATAAGTTCTCTATTTTGTTTGATTGGTCTTTATGTCTATTTTGTACCAGTACCATGCTGTTTCTGTTACTGTAGCCATATAATACAGTTTGAAGTCAGGTAGTGTGATGCCTGCAGCTTTGTTCTTTGTGCTTATAATTGACTTGACTATTACAGGCTCTTTTTTGGTTTCACATGAATTTTAAAGTAGGTTATTCTAATTCTGTGTAGAATGTCAATGGCAGC
>NW_016900562.1:0-704 GCF_001698545.2 Rhinopithecus bieti | reverse complement strand
AAAAAGTGTATGTGTGTTTGTTGAGTCTGTTTTATAGCTAAGGAAACTGAAGCTTAAATAAAATTATACTAATAACAAGTAGTGGCAAGGATAGTCAACCAGAGTTAGTTCTGAGGTTTCTTGACATTCAGTCCAGTGTCTATCAGGTCCTTTAGTTATCCTTCTTTACTAGCAAGTTAGCTTGATGAAAGCAGGAACTTTGTCTAGCTTATTCAACACTGAATCCCTAGCTTTTAAACAACACCTGGTACATATTGGGCATTTAGTACATATTTGCAGAATCAATGAAGAATGAATTTCTTACTTCATCTGGTTTCAAAACCCTTCTCCAGGCTGGGCGCAGTGGCTCACGCCTATAATCCTTGCACTTTGGGAGGCCTAGGCAGGCGGATTACGTGAGACCAGGAGTTTGAGACCAGCCTGGCCAACATGGTGAAACCCCGTCTCTACTAAAATACAAACAATTAGCCAGACATGGTGGCATGTGCCTGTAGTTCCAGCTACTCAGGAGGCTGAGGCAGGAGAATCGCTTGAACCCGGGGGGCGGATGTTGCATTGAGTCACGATCTTGTCACTGTACTCCAGCCTGGGCAACAGAGCAAGACTCTGTCTCAAACAAAGAAAACAAAAAACCTTCTTACATCTGGTTTGCTTCTCTTCCGGAAAGACCAACCTAACACAAATTTTAAAATTAGAATGTCATG
>NW_016900561.1:0-1479 GCF_001698545.2 Rhinopithecus bieti | reverse complement strand
TTACCTCATCATTTGATTGGAGATTCAGTTATAAGCCTTTAAAGTTGGACCACCTCTGGTAAGTCGGTAATGCTTTATTAACTATTACTTTTTTTGAGTTCTAAGACATACATTATTATAGAGCTTGGTTTCTTAAATGGAAGTTGTCGTCTATTAAATAAATTAAGAAATATTTCCTCAAGTTAAATGAGTATAAATATTTACTTATTTTGGCTTCGACGTGTAGATTTTCTACCTAACTTTTATCTGGGTCTCTAGGAAAATCTAATCTGAAATCATCCTTGACAGAATTTAATGAGAATAAATTATTTTATCTTTCTTAATGCATTTTGTTTGATTTTCTTATGCATGGGAAGATATTTTCATACTAGAAATTGTTGGAGGAATATGGAAAGATGCCTAAAGTCCAAAGATGAGAATACGGTACTGACCTGCTTCCACCTCTGACCCCTACATTTATATCTGCTTTTAGATTCTAGAGATTATATCTCTCTAGGTTGTTCAGCCATTCAGTATTTTATGTTTAACACTCTGAGAAAGTGTCCTTAATGGGTAGAAAACATAGCACACACTTTCAGAAATCCAGTCGTTCCATGCCAGCTTTCTAAAATTAATAGAGCATCTCAGAATGTTTTGCCATGGACATAAGTCTACGAATTTTCATTGTAATTTCTTCCGAGGGATTTAAAAAAACATATTCAATAGTGAAAATTTTTTTTATTATGAAATAATTCAGGTGCACATAAAAGCACAGACGATGATAAAATAAAACCTATGTAGCCACCATCCAGTGTAAATAATCAAACATAAAATAACCATTAAAATCCTTTCAATGGCCGCCCCAAACCCCATTCTTCCTCCGCTCTTCCAAAAGCAATCATTTTCTAAATTCACTGTCTCACTTTTATAGATGTGTTATTTTATTACATATGGATGTATTTAAAACAATAAATTCAAGATTTGATATTGTTTCATATGTTCCAAAATGACAAATAAATAGTCTCAACCTTTATATATCCATCTGCAACTTATTTCTTCTGTTTTGCTCAAAATGCTTTTGAAAATTATATTGCATGTAGCTGTGGTTTCTCATTTTGCAGTTGTATACAATTACATTATATGAATAGACCATATTTTTTTTTTTGCCATTTCCATAGTGATGGATATTTAGGTTAATTCTCCTTTTGTGTTGTGATCAGTAATACCCCATTGAATATTTGCTTAAAGCTGTGTAGTTCCAAATGGAAAAGTGCATTGATGGCTACACTTACTAAGTCTTTTAAAATCTCTTCCACTAGTTATGCTAAAGCTGTTTGTTTTGTCTTTTAAAATATTGGCTTCCTTTCCCTGAATATGTAGCTTCACCGAATGTCAATCATTTGGTTTTGGAAACCATTAAGAAGGTTTTAGGGTGTACTGTCAATATAAATACATAAAGAAATAGGTCCATATATACAATATATATTATATACACACATA
>NW_016900560.1:0-259 GCF_001698545.2 Rhinopithecus bieti | reverse complement strand
GCCCAGGCTGGAGTGCAGTGGCCAGATCTCAGCTCACTACAAGCTCCGCCTCCCGGGTTCCCGCCATTCTCCTGCCTCAGCCTCCCGAGTAGCTGGGACCACAGGCGCCCGCCACCTCGCCCGGCTAGTTTTTTGTATTTTAGTAGAGACGGGGTTTCACCGTATTAGCCAGGATGGTCTTGATCTCCTGACCTCGTGATCCGCCCGTCTCGGCCTCCCAAAGTGCTGGGATTACAGGCTTGAGCCACTGCGCCCGGCC
>NW_016900559.1:0-257 GCF_001698545.2 Rhinopithecus bieti | reverse complement strand
AGATGGGGTCTCCCTTTTTTTCCCCGGCGGGGGGGCCGGGGCCCACTTTTGGCTCCCCAAACCTCCACCTTCCGGGTTCAAGCAATTCTCCTGTCTCTGCCTCCCGAGTAGCTGGGACTACAGGTGCGTGCCACCATGCCCAGCAAATTTTATGTTTTAGTAGAGACGGGGTTTCGTTATGTTGGCCAGGCTAGTCGTGAACTCCTGACCTTGTGATCCACCCGCCTCGGCCTCCCAAAGTGCTGGGATTATAGTCA
>NW_016900558.1:0-544 GCF_001698545.2 Rhinopithecus bieti | reverse complement strand
GTATTTAGGTTGACTGTGTTTTATTCATACCTGTCACCAGGAACTCCAGGACCTTGTTAGAGTACATGCTAAGCAAGTGCTAACAAAGTGAGTGAATAAAAGAATCGTTGATAAATAAATAAAAGGATGAATCATTGTGAGGGGAGACTCCATTATATTGTTAATATGACACATACACAGGCTCACTCCCACCCCATTAGTCTCTTCACTGCCCCTCTTACATCTTTGTTTCTGAGGGTGTAGATTAGAGGGTTAAGACTAGGTGTGACAACAGTATAAAACAGAGCAATGAACTTGCCTTGATCTTGAGAATTTCCTGATGGTGGCTGGAGATATATTCACATGGCCGGAATGAAAAGAGAGATACAACCATAAGGTGGGCTCCACATGTTCCAAACACTCTCTGAAGCCCAGTGGTTGATTGCATCCTCAGTACAGCCTGGACGATGGCACCATAGGAAGTGAGAATGAGAATGAGAGGTATGAGAACAAAACGGAGCTTGTGATCATGAGGGTCAGCTCATTGGCATGGGTATCAACACAC
>NW_016900557.1:0-1483 GCF_001698545.2 Rhinopithecus bieti | reverse complement strand
GAAAGGGCTTTTTTTTTTTTTTTTTTGAGACAGGGTCTTGCTATGTTGTCCAGGCTAGTCTTGAATTTGCATTCTTGGCTTTAAGCAATCCTCCTGCCTCAGGCTCCCAAAGTGCTGGGATTACAGCCACCATGAGATATAAGCCACTATGCCTAGCTGATTTTATCTAATTTAAACTTGAATTCTACACAATGTATTTTGAACAGAAAAAAATGATCTGAGAAATTATATAGCAAAAGTTTTAATAATAAATGACATGTCTATGTTGTTTTACAGTAGGGCTTTTCTTGCTGTCTGAGTTAAATGATCAGGATTTTAAAATTAAATTCCAGTTGATTGTGGTTTAATGCTTTTGTAAAGTATAATGAAATGCCTTTTAGAAAATTAAATTTAAAAGGTATTAAAATACAAGCTCAAAATTTGTGTCACTAGATTCAATAGAAACAAAAGCATTCTGTTATTACATTGCTATAAAGTTTCTAAATATAATTTCTGGGCTTATCTCATGGACTCACAACAAATGGCAGCTCACTATTCACAATAGAAAAGACATGGAATCAACCCAGGTCCTCATCAGTGTTGGATTGGATAAATAAAATGTGGTACATACATACCATGGAATACTATGCAGCCATAAAAAAGAATGCAATCTTGTCTTTTGCAGCAACTTGTATGTAGCTGGAGGGCATTATCCTAAGTGAATTAACACAGAAACGAAAACCAAATAAAGCATGTTCTCACTTATAAGTAGGAGTCGAACATTGGGTACATACAGACACAAAGATGGGAACAATAGACAGTGGGGATTCCGAAAAGGGGCAGAGAGGGAAGGTGGCAAAGGTTGAAAACTACCTATTGGATACCACGTTCACTACTTTGGCAACAGGATCATTAGAAGCCCAAAACTTAGCATCACACGGTATATCCATGTAACAAACCTATGCATGTACCACCTGAATCTAAAATAAAACAACAACAACAACAACCAAATGGCTGCTCACTACCACCATTCCTGGACCACATTGGGAGCAGCACTAATTTACCCCTTATACAGAAGTTTTAGAATTCGAACAGGAGCTGGGTTGAACCAACTAGATGAAAATATAAGAGATCATGCAGGCAAAAGAGCAGTAGAGACCAGATGTTTATCTTCAGCCTTTTCTGTGGTCTTTGAAAAGAAAGACCACGGTACACAGCAGAAGGTCAAAGGATTCTGTCTTTATTCTATTCTTTGCTCTCCAGATGAAGAAAACAGGATTGGAAATCACTGCCAATAAAACTGAACCTGGGCAAGGAAAGTATAACAGTCAATGACTGCAACTGGTCCATACTCTTAACAAAGAAAATAATACGTGTTTGGACGAACAGAGGCAAGATGGTGCACTTCCGGGTTCTTCATCCCCCCCAACTTTTCCCGCGCCCGCGAAAATGCAGCCAGCCACCCGGGAAGGTGCAGACCAACTAGGCATGCGCCAGGTGACGT
>NW_016900556.1:0-702 GCF_001698545.2 Rhinopithecus bieti | reverse complement strand
AAAACATGTAAAACTTTCTTTGTTGTTATTATTCCCTAAACCGTACAGTAAAACAACTACTTACATAGCACTGACATTGTATTAGGTATTATAGGTACTCTAGAGATGATTGAAACTATACAAGAGAATGTTCATAGGTTGTATGCAAATACCATACCACCAAGTCCCATATAAGGGACTTGAGCATCTGTGCATTTGGGTGCCTTCCCAGTGGAGAGGGGCGTTAGGGTGGGGTAGGCTTGAAACCAATCCCTCATGGATATGGAAGGATGACTGTGTATGTACCTGTATAAATTACACAGTACTCTCCCAGGTACTCTACTTAATACAACTTTTTTTTTTTGTTTCTTACAGCTTAGATATTCACTATGAGAATTAACTCCAAAGGCAGGTAAAATATATACAAATATGTGAATATTATATTACTGTATTATATCACAAGTACATAGTTTTAAACTAGAAAAGATATCCACAGGAATTTAATTCTAAATGAAATACAAGAAAACCACAATATGAAATACTTATGAGATCAAAATGAAAGTAAAATGCTGATTCATACTCTCATATATATATATATATTTTAATACCTTTATAAGTAAAAGAAAACCTCATTAACTTTAATGAATTTATTTTATATATCTCAGAAGCATGTTAAAATTTAAAAGGGTTGGGAAATTTAAAAATATGTATAATACTTTGATA
>NW_016900555.1:0-703 GCF_001698545.2 Rhinopithecus bieti | reverse complement strand
GTGCCTGTACTTTGGTTTTGTTTTGACTTCACTTGGATTGCTTGATACTTTGGTTTTGGTTTTGACCTGGCTTGGATTTCTGGATACTCTGATTTTGGTTTTGATTTTGGTTTGGTGCTAACTGCAAAAGTGTGTGTGTGTCTTTTAGCCGTTTTTTGTTTTGTGGTGTGCCTGTGGTGTGAGCCGGTGTTTTGTCTCGAAGAAGCATAGGTCATGCATAAATAAGCCCACCCTATTAGGGACTATGTTGAAAATTTCAAAAAAGCATTTAAAGGAGACTATGGAGTACTATGACTCTAGGAAAACTTAAAACTTTGTGTAAGATAGACTGGTCAGCATTAGAGGTAGGTTGGCCATTAGAAGGAAGCCTGGACAAGTCCCTTGTTTCAAAGGTATGGCACAAGGTAACCTGTAAGCCAGGGAACCCAGCCCAGTTCCTGTACATAGACAAGTAGTTACAGCTGGTTTTAAACCTCCCACCCCCCTCCAACACACAGTGGTTGAGAGAACAGCAGCATAAGCGGCTGGCAGAGACAAGGAAAGACCAGCAGACAGAGAGAAAGGAAAGAGACAGAGAGGAAAAGAGGCAAAGAGAGAGAGAGAGGAAGAGACAAAGAGGGAGTCAAGGAGAGAGAGAGAGAGAGAGAGAAAGAGAGAGGCAGAGAGAGAGAGACGAAGAGACAGAGGCAAAAGGAAAGTCAGA
>NW_016900554.1:0-1339 GCF_001698545.2 Rhinopithecus bieti | reverse complement strand
TGGCCATACTGCCCAAAGTAATTTATAGATTCAGTGCTTTTCACATCAAACTACCATTGACATTCTTCACAGAATTAGAAAAAATTATTTTAAATTTCTTACGGAATCAAAGAATACCCTGTATAGCCAAGACAATCCCAAGCAAAAGGAACAAAGCTGGAGGCCTCATGCTACCTGACTTCAAAGTATGCTACAAGGCTACAGTAACCAAAATGGCACGGTACTGGTACCAAAACAGACATAGACCAATGGAGCAGTACAGAGACCTCAGAAATAACAGCGCACATCAACAACCATCTGATCTTTGACAAACCTGACAAAAAAGCAATGGGGAAAGAATCTCCTGTTTAATAAATGGTGCTGGGAAAACTGGCTAGCCGTATGCAGAAAAGTAAAACTAGATCCCTTTCTTACACCTTATTCAAAATTAACTCAAGATGGATTAAAGACTTAAATGTAAAATCCCAAACCATAAAACCTTGGAAGAAAACCTAAGCCATACCATTCAGGACATAGGCATGGGCAAAGACTTCATGACAAAAGCACCAAAAGCAATTGCGACAAAATCCAAAATTGACAAATGGGATCTAATTTGCCGAGCTTCTGCACAGCAAAATGAACTATCATCATAGTGAACAGGCAACCTACAGAATGGGAGAAAATGTGTGCAATTTTCTGACAAAGGTCTAATATCCAGAATTTTCAAGGAACTTAACCATATTTATAAAACAAAACCAAACAGCCCCATCATAAAGTGGGCAAAGGATATGAACACACACTTCTCAAAAGAAGACATTTACGTAGCCAACAATTATGAAAAAAAGTTCAACATCACTGATCAAAGAAATGCAGTGAAAACCACAATGAGATACCATCTCACGCCAGTCAGAATGGTGATTATTAAAAGTCAGGAAACAGTAGATGCTGGCGAGGCTGTGGAGAAATTGGAATGCTTTTATACTGTTGGTAGGAATGTAAATTAGTTCAACCATTGTGGAAGACAGTGTGGTGATTCCTCAAGGATCTAGAACCAGAAATACCATTTGACCCAGCAATCCCAGTATTGGGTATATACTTAAAGGAGTATAAATCATTCTACTATAAAGACACATGTACATGTATGTTTAGTGCAGCACTATTTACAATAGGAAAGATATGGAACCAACCCAAATGTCCATCAACGATAGACTGTAAGATAAAGAAAATGTGGTACATACACACCATGGAATAAAATGCAGCCATAAAATGAGTGAGATCATGGCCTTTGCAGGGACGTGGATGAAACTGGAAGCCATCATTCTCAGCAAACTAACACAGGAACAGAAAACCAAACTCTGCA
>NW_016900553.1:0-403 GCF_001698545.2 Rhinopithecus bieti | reverse complement strand
TAGCCAAGGGCTCCACGAAATACTGCTGGAACTCAGTGAGTTGAATTCACACAGCACAAAGCCATTTCTCAGAAAGCATCTTGTTTTGGAGCTGAGGTTATTTGTGGTCTCGGAGCGCCACCATGTGTCCTTCTGCACATTCTGCGAAAACACTGTTAGCAAGCTTCTCAATGAAAACAATGAGGAAACTCTGTGAGCTGAATTCACCCACAACCAAGAAGTTTCTGAGAAGGCTTCTCTGCAGATTTGTCTGAGGATATTTCATGATTCAGCATGGGATTCCACGATATCCAGGATGTCACTTCTGAGATTCCAGAAAATCAGTGCTAGCAAACTCCTCCATGAAAGAGTGGTGTAACACTGTGGAATGAATTCAGGCATCACAAAGCAGTTTCTCAGAAAG
>NW_016900552.1:0-598 GCF_001698545.2 Rhinopithecus bieti | reverse complement strand
CTCTATTCTCTCCATCACTTTCAGGTGCACTAATCAAATGTAGGTTTGATCTTTTCACATTGTCCCATATTTCATGGAGGATTTGCTCATTTCTTTTCATTATTTTCTCTCTAATATTGTCTTCATGCTTTATTTCATTAAGTTGATCTTCAATCTCTGATATCCTTTCTTCCACTTGATCAATTTGGCTATTGATATTTGTGTATGCTTCATTAAGTTCTCATGCTGTTTTAACAGTTCCATCAGATCATTTATGTTCTTCCCTAACCTGGTTATTCTAGTTAGCAACTCCTCTAACTGTTTTTTGAGGTTCTTAGCTTCCTTGCATTAGGTTAGAACATGCTCCTTTAGTTCGGAGGAGTTTGTTATTACCCACCTTCTGAAGCCTAGTTCTGTCAATTCATCAAATTCATTCTCCATCCAGTTTTGTTCCCTTGCTGCTGAGGAGTTGTGATCCTTTGGAGGAGAAGAGGAGTTCTGGTTTTGGAATTTTCAGCCTTTTGCACCGGTTTTCCTCATCTTCATAGATTTATCTACCTTTGGTCTTTGATGTTGGTGACTTTCAGATGGAGTTTTGTGTGGATGTCCTTTTGTTTAT
>NW_016900551.1:0-270 GCF_001698545.2 Rhinopithecus bieti | reverse complement strand
CACACACATATATACACACACATATACACACACATATACACACACACATATATATACACACACACACATATACACACATATATACACACACACACACACAAATATACACACACACACATACACACACAAATATACACACACACACATACACACACAAATATACACACACACACATACACACACACACATATATACACACACATATACACACACATACATATACACACACACACATATATATACACACACACATATACACACACACACATA
>NW_016900550.1:0-671 GCF_001698545.2 Rhinopithecus bieti | reverse complement strand
AAAACTGACTCTTCTGCCTCTGACTCATGACAGGAGGTCTGGGTCACAGTCAGGCAAAGATCTCCCCAGAGAACTTCAGCCTTTTCTACTTCTGTCCCACAGAAGTAAGATCTGGGTCAAGGTATTGGAAATTAGGCACTGGTAGTTTCATTTTAATAGTACGCTTTTAATATTGCAGCTGTCGCTTAGAAATTCAGACCTACCTTTTCATTTGTGACAAATTCCTGTTAGTTCCTAACCGAAAATGCAGAGGATGAGTTCTCTTACCCCAAAGAAAAGAGGTGATTTGCTTCCTCTGGCCCATTTGGGTGCTGCAGGTGACTGGAGACTACACCAAACTGTCAGGGTCATTAACCATGATGCAACATGAAGTAGCCTCATGGGGCTCTCTCCCCAGAAGAACATCTTTATGAACTCCCTTTTCTGCTCTTCCATTAGGACATAATATGAGGAGCTGGTCCCCTATGTGTTGAGTACCCTGCTGCCACCCGGCAGTTAGAAAGAGTCTAGGATACACAAGAGAGCTATATATATGTATTTTAATACTTTAAATTCTAGGGTACATGTGCATAACATGCAGGTTTGTTACATATGTATACTTGTTCCATGTTGGTGTGCTGCACCCATCAACTCGTCAGCACCCATCAACTCATCACTTACATCAGGTATAA
>NW_016900549.1:0-706 GCF_001698545.2 Rhinopithecus bieti | reverse complement strand
GTGTGTGCTGTGCATGGCTGTGTGTATTTCTGTTTATCTGTGTGTGGCTGTGCAGGTCTGTGCATGTCTGTGTGCCTTGCGTGTCTGTGTGTGTACCTTGCGTGTTTGTGTGTGTACCTGTGTGTGCCTGGTGCCCTCCAGGAGAATGGGCACAGGGAGTCCATTGCAAGGATAGGCAGCGTACGACCTGTCTCCCTGAGGGTTGCTGAGGGTGTGAGGGTGGGGTAGCCACACGTGTGTCTATGCCGGGCTCCCTTCTGTTTAGAGGGTGGGGTGGTTGGCAGGTGAGAAAGGAGAAGGGAAGAGGCAGCTCTGAGCTCCCTCCTGACTCCAGGAGACCCTGAACCCAATACTGACTGCCCACTGGCACCCTGCTCTCCCTGGGGCCTGGGAGCAGCCCTGGAGCCTGGCTGCGAGTGGGGCCTGAGAGGTGGGGCGCTGCCCTCGGGGCTGCCCATCTGGCCCAGGTTACACCTGGTTGGTGCCTACTTTCCTCAGGTGAGGACCTGCCCATCCCGGGCTCGTCTGTGAAGGGGACACGACAGTGAGACCACCCTGAGCATCACACGCGCCCCGTGCATCCCGCAGGGAGGCCCCATCCTCAGCGCCTCTGGGGTCTGTCCAGATCCAGAGGATAGATGCTCTGGATCCAGCTGCATCTATCCAGGCCGCTGGCCCTGACTGAGCGCCTACTTTAAGCATTCCT
>NW_016900548.1:0-706 GCF_001698545.2 Rhinopithecus bieti | reverse complement strand
TTAAGAATGTTGAATATTGGCTGCCACTCTCTTCTGGCTTGTAGAGTTTCTGCCAAGAGATCTGCTATTAGTCTGATGGGCTTCCCTTTGTGGGTAACCCAACCTTCCTGTCTGGCTGTTCTTAACATTTTTTCCTTCATTTCAACTTTGGTGTTTCAGACAATTATGTGTCTTGGAATTGCTCTTCTCGGGGAATATCTTTGTGGCTTTCACTGTATTTCCTCAGGTTGATTGTTGGCCTGCTGCTAGGTTGGGGAAGTTCTCCTGGATAATATCCTGAAGAGTGTTTTCCAACTTGGTGCCATTCTCCCCGTCACTTTCAGGTACTCCAATCAGATGTAGATTTAGTCTTTTCACATAGTCCCATATTTTTTGGAGCCTTTGTTTGTTTCTTTTACTCTTTTTTCTCTAAACTTCTCTTCTCACTTCATTTCATTCATTTGATCTTCAGTCACTGATACCCTTTCTTCCAGTTGATTGAACCACTTACTGAAGCTTGTGCATTTGTCATGTGGTTCTTGTGCCATGGTTTTCCACTCTACCAGGTCATTTAAGGACTTCTCTACATTGATTATTCTAATTAGCCATTCGTCTAATCTTTTTTCAATGTGTTTAGCTTCTTTGCAGGGGTTTGAACTTCCTCCTTTAGCTCGGAGAAGTTTGATTGTCTGAGGCCTTCTTCTCTCAACTAGTCAAAGTCATTCTC
>NW_016900547.1:0-1341 GCF_001698545.2 Rhinopithecus bieti | reverse complement strand
AGCAATTGTGAATGGGAGTTCACTCACAATTTGGCTCTCTGCTTGTCTAATATTGGTTTATAGGAATGCTTATGACTTTTGCACGTTGGCTTTGTATCCTGAGATTTTACTGAAGTTGCTTATCAGCTTAAGGAGATTCAGGGCTGAGACGACGAGGTTTTCTAAATATACAATCATGTCATCTGAAAACAGAAACAATTTGACTTCCTCTCTTCCTATTTGAATTTTCTTTCTTTCTTTCTTTCTCTTGCCTGATTGCCCTGGCCAGAACTTCCAATACTATGTTGAATAGGAGCGGTGAGAGAGGGCGTCCTTGCCTTGTGCCGATTTTCAAAGGGAATACTTCCTGCTTTGCCCATTCAGTATGATATTGGCTGTGAGTTTGTCATAAATAGCTCTTATTATTTTGAGATACGTTCCATCAATACCAAGTTTATTGAGAGTTTTAGCATGAAGGGGTGTTGAATTTTATTGAAGGCCTTCTGCATCTATCTAGATAATCATGTGGTTTTGTCATTGGTTCTGTTTATGTGATGAATTACATTTATTGATTTGCGTATGTTAAACCAGCCTTGCATCCCAGGAATGAAGCCAACTTGATCATGATGGATAAACTTTTGATGTGCTGCTGGATTCAGTTTGCCAGTATTTTATGGAGGATTTTCACATTGATGTTCATCAGAGAAATTGGCCTGAAATTTTCTTTTTTTGTTGTCTCTGCCAGGTTTTCATATCAGGATGATGCTGGCCTCGTAAAATGAGTTAGGGAGGAGTCCCTCTGTTTCTAGTGTTTGGAACAGTTACAGAAGTAATAGTACTAGCTCTTCTTCATACCTCTGGTAGAATTCATCTGTGAATCCATCTGGTCCTGGGATTTTCTTGGTTGGTAGGCTGTTAATTACTGCCTCAATTTCAGAACTTGTTATTGGTATATTCAGGGATTAGACTTCTTCCTGATTTGGTCTTGAGAGGGTGTGTGTGTCCAGAAATTTATTCATTTCTTCTAGATTTTCTGGGTTATTTGCATAGAGGTGTTTATATTATTCTCTGATGGTAGTTTGTATTTCTTTGGGATCAGTGGTGATATCCTCTTTACCATTTTCATTGTGTCTATTATTTCACAGAATTAGAAAAAACTACTTTAAATTTCACATGGAACCAAAAAAGAGCTTGTATAGCCAAGACAATCCTAAGCAAAAAAGAACAAAGCTGGAGGCATCATGTTACCTGACTTCAAACTATACTACAAGACTACAGTAACCAAAACAGAATGGTACTGGAACCAAAACAGATAAATAGACCAATGGAACAGACCAGAGGCCTCAGAAATAATGCCACTCA
>NW_016900546.1:0-669 GCF_001698545.2 Rhinopithecus bieti | reverse complement strand
AGACAATTCTAATCAAAATGAACAAAGCTGGAGAAATCACGCTACCTGACTTCAAACTATACTACAAGACTACAGTAACCAAAAAAGCATGGTACCAGTACCAAAACAGAAGTATAGACCAATGGAACAGAACACAGTCCTCAGAAATAACACCACACATCCACAACTATCTAATCTTTGACAAACCTGATAAAACAAGCAATGGGGAAAGGTTTCCCTATTTAATAAATGGTGCTGGGAAAACTGGCTAGCCGTATGTAGAAAGCTGAAACTGGATCCCTTCCTCACACCTTATACAAAATTAATTCAAGATGGCTTAAAGACTTAAATGTTAGACCTAAAACCATAACAACCCTAGAAGAAAACCTAGGAAATACAATTCAGGACCTGGGCATGTGCAAGAACTTCATGTCTAAAACACCAAAACAATGGCAACAAAAGCCGAAATAGACAAATGGGATCTAATTAAACCAAAGAGCTTCTGCACACGAAAAGAAACTATCATCAGAGTGAACAGGCAACCTACAGAATGGGAGAAAATTTTGCAATCTACCCATCTGACAAAGACTAATATCCAGAATCTACAAAGAACTTAAACGAACTTACAAGAAAAAAATCAAACAACTCTATCAAAAGTGGACAAAGGATATGAACAAACACTTCTCAAAA
>NW_016900545.1:0-270 GCF_001698545.2 Rhinopithecus bieti | reverse complement strand
TTTAGAATGGTTTTTTCTAATTCTGTGAAGAATGATGGTGTTATTTTGATGGGAATTGCATTGAATTTGTAGATCACTTTTGGCAGTGTGATCATTTTCACAATATCGATTCAACCCATCCACGAGTATGGGATATGTTTCTATTTGTTTGTGTCATCTATGATTTCTTCCAGCAATGTTTTGTAGTTTTGTGTTAAAGTATTTTTTTTTTTTTTTTTTTTTTTTTTTTTTTTTTTTTTTTTTCAAATTTTTTTTTTTTTTTTTTTTTAA
>NW_016900544.1:0-670 GCF_001698545.2 Rhinopithecus bieti | reverse complement strand
AACGCAAAATGGAAGAAATTGAAAATAATCCTTCTGAGGAGAAAATCATTTTGTTTTAATATTAGTTCTTTTGTGTTAGTATGATATGTACAGAATAAAATCAAACAGTATTCTCAGCATAATTTCAGCGTGTTTGGTTGAACGCCTATCAAACATATACAATCTATATATAATGTAATTCCTCAGTTAACTAAAACATCCTAGAATCAAACTAAACAATAGTATTTACTGCATATAGCAAATAGATCCAGATTACCAAACTATTACCAAGAAGCTAATGCCAATATCACTGACTTTTGCTATGAAAGCAGAGGACAGTGTCTAAAGGCACAGAACATAGTTGCTGCTATTACAAAACAATTAACATTTATCCTCGTGGAATGCCTGCCTTTTCTTCCATACTCCTTTTATCAAGCACTGCAGTTTCTATTTTCCACTTTTCAGATCCTCACACTATTTGAAAGCCCTTCTTAGGAAACTTCTGCCAAAGGCTTGCCTTTTCTAGAGATTTCCTAGGGTACAAAATTACCACTTCTTCCCTTCTCCTCCTCACTTGAGCCAAACCTAAAGTGATAAAAGTAATGTAGTCCAAGATATGAAAGAACATGTAATTGGCCCTTACTATCCAGAGGGTGCTATTTGCATTTTAAAAGAAGAGCGTATTATCTCT
>NW_016900543.1:0-670 GCF_001698545.2 Rhinopithecus bieti | reverse complement strand
ATTAGACAAACACACAAAAAATAGATATAGATTTTGAGGAAGAATGAAATAGAGCAAAATGTTTGCAAAATATGCTTTCTTTGATAGTCTAAGTTGGAAGTTGTAAAAAATGACCATTTTGGTTATGAGAGGTTTTAAGTTGCTTCATATCCTTTTATTCTATTCTTCCAATTTCAGAATCACTCCCAAAATATATTCATTCATTTTATAAGTATATATAAATTGCAAAACACTCTTGATACTGAATTTTAGAATTCATGCTACTTCTGCTGTTACAACCAGCATAGTTGTTAAGAGTGGATTATGGAATCAGACTGCCTGGGGTTCAAATTCAGGTTCTGCCCCTTAAGAGTGTGTCACCTTGGGCAACTTAACCTGTATGTGCACCAGTTTTCTCATCTGTAAAATGGGGATACAACTTATGCACGTGCTTCATTGGAATTCTATGAGGCTTAATTGAGATAATACGTGTGAAACACTTAGAACAGGGCTTGACATGTAATAAATGTAACAATGTAACGTTAACTGGTATTATTAATGTTTTATTACTACTGCACTGCTATTGCTGCTGTTTCTGCTATCAAGACACCTTCCTTCAGTGCTACCGCTACCCTTGTAGCTTCCTCTGTGTTTCTGGCCATTGTAGTGATATATTCTCAGGTTGTTGCTA
>NW_016900542.1:0-403 GCF_001698545.2 Rhinopithecus bieti | reverse complement strand
AAAGAAAGGAAGAAAGGGAGAGAAGGAGGGAGGGAGAAAGAGGACCACAGAGTGAGACCCTGTCTCCAAATAACGAAAAAAGGAAAGAAAGGAAGAAAGGGAGGGAGGGAGGGAGGGAGGGAGGGAGAAAGAGGGTCACAGGGTGACCCTGTCTCCAAATAAAGAAAGAAAAAAGGAAAGAAAGGAAGAAAGGAAAGAAAGGAAGAAAGGGAGAAACGGAGGAAGGGAGGGAGGAGGAAAGAGGGAAGGAAGGAAGAAAGGAACGAAGGAAGGAACGAAGGAGGGAATGAAGGAAGGAACGAAGGAAAAGAGGGAGGGAGGGAAGGAAGGAGAGAGGGAGGGAAAGAGGGAAGAGAGGGGGGGAAGAGAGAGAGGGAGGAAGGAAGGGGAATGGGAGGGAGGG
>NW_016900541.1:0-269 GCF_001698545.2 Rhinopithecus bieti | reverse complement strand
TATAGATTGCAAAAATTTTCTCCCATTCTATAGGTTTCCTGTTCACTCTGATGGTAGTTTCTTTAGCTGTGCAGAAACTTTTTAGTTTAATTAGATTCCATTTGTCAATTTTCACTTTTGTTGCCATTGCTTTTGGTGTTTTAGTCATGAAGTCTTTGCTCGTGCCTATGTCCTGAATGGTATTGCCTAGGTTTTCTTCTAGGGATTTTATGATTTTAGGTCTTACATTTAAGTGTTTAATCCATCTTGAGTTAATTTTGTATAAGGTA
>NW_016900540.1:0-270 GCF_001698545.2 Rhinopithecus bieti | reverse complement strand
GCCTGTAATCCCAGCACTTTGGGAGGCCGAGGCAGGCGGATCACGAGGTCAGGAGATCGAGACCATCCTGGCTAACCCGGTGAAACTCCGTCTCTACTAAAAAAAAAAAAAAAAAAACAAAAAACTAGCCAGGCGAGGTGGTGTCTGTAGTCCCAGCTACTCGGGAGGCTGAGGCAGGAGAATGGCGTGAACCCGGGAGGCAGAGCTTGCAGTGAGCTGAGACCCGGCCCCTGCCCCCCCCCGGCCGGGGGGACAGAGCGAGCCTCCGTT
>NW_016900539.1:0-269 GCF_001698545.2 Rhinopithecus bieti | reverse complement strand
TTTCGGAACACATTGAGGACTATGGCGAATAGTGAAATATACTGAGATGAAATCCAGGTAGAAGCGTTCCAACAATCTGCTCTCTGATATGTGCATTCACTTCACAGAGTTAATGCTTACTCTATGTTGCCCAATTTTGAAACTGTGTCTTTGAAGAATCTGTGAAGGGATATTTAGTGACGCTCAGAGGCTTGTGGTGAGCGAGGAAACGGCTTCCGATGAAACCTGCAGAAAACGTTCTGAGCAATTGCTTTGCGATGTCTGTATTC
>NW_016900538.1:0-269 GCF_001698545.2 Rhinopithecus bieti | reverse complement strand
CAAATGGAAAAAATTTCATGCTCATGGATAAGAAGAATCGATATTGTGAAAATGGTAATACTGCCCAAAGTAATTTATAGACTCGATGCTATCCCCATCAAACAACCATTGACTTTCTTCACAGAATAAGAAAAAAACTACTTTAAATTTCAGGTGGAATCAAAAAAGAGCCCACATAGCCAAGACAATCCTGAGGGAAAAAAAAAAAAAAAGACACATGGGATCTAATTAAACTAAAGAGCTTCTGCACAGCAAAAGAAACTATCATC
>NW_016900537.1:0-270 GCF_001698545.2 Rhinopithecus bieti | reverse complement strand
GACCAGACCAGACCGGATCAAACCGGATAAAACCAGATCACACCGGATCAAACCAGACCAGACCGGATCAAACCAGATCAGACCGGATCAAAACCAGATCAAACCGGATCAAACCACATCAAACCAGATCAAACCAGAGCAGAGCAGATCAAACCAGAACAAACCAAACCGGACCAGATCAAACTGGATCAGGCCAAACCCGACCGGATCAAACCAGATCAGACCAGACCAGACTGGATCAAACCGAATAAAACCAGATCACACCAGATC
>NW_016900536.1:0-668 GCF_001698545.2 Rhinopithecus bieti | reverse complement strand
TGTTCACCCCAAACTTTCTCAAATCTGGACTAAATGCTATACCTTAAAACAAACATGAGGTGCATCTTGAAGGGGAGGGAAATTTATTTCTCTGCTTTTCTATTATACAAGTTGTTTACAGAAACTGCAAATTAAAAAATTACACTGGCATTTGCAGTCCTTAAAATAAATTAAAAGTTCTCAACTTTTTTTTTTTCCTAAACATTTTTTTTAGTCCTTGTTTAAAAGAAAAGATTAAAACAGAAAATATTTTCTATAAATAATACATGTATTTTGGTTTTAGTGCTCCCGCCCTAAGGTTTGAAGTCTACTTTTTTCCAGTACCTTTTCCTCCATGATCACCTTTTTTTCTCTTTCCCCTCCCACTCGTGCACACGTGGGGTTTCTGCGAGAATTGGCCTTGCTGCACTGTGATTGGCGAAGACGTGAAACTTTTAAAAAAATACTTAAATTGTTTCTTTTGTTTCATTTTGTGTATTTGAAGTTTTAGTTATCCTCAGACTCCTCTTCTGCTTCCCGCAGCCACGTGAAGAATGCCGTGACAGATTTCAGGGCCACGCCCTTCCCATTCTGCTCTGCAGGGTCCTTGCTGCTCTCCCATTTGTAGAAGGCATCCTCAGAGATCACCTCCTCATCATACAGGCAATCAAAAAACATCCGCAGCAAAT
>NW_016900535.1:0-1341 GCF_001698545.2 Rhinopithecus bieti | reverse complement strand
AGGAGCAGCAGAAAGAGACCCCGAGGGGAGGGGAGCTCTCTCTACTCCACCCCATCCTCAGCTCTGCACTGGGGAGAGGCGGAGTTGGGGACAGAGCCCAGGACCAATCATGGAAGTGTCAGCACAGCTCCTATTTCTGGGACCTACCAGCTCTCAGCCCGTGCCAGTCCCTGCACAGCCCAGTGCCTTGGGACTCAAGACAGGCCTGACTGCATTCTTTCTGTTCATAGGAGGCACTGCAGGAGCTTGCCGACACTGGACAATTTGCTCCTGGTCGTGTGCCCATGGGGAGCAGAGCTCAGACATGGATGGCGTGTCTGTTCCCACAGCCTAGTGCCAGGGCACCCTGCAGTGAGGAACAGGGAGGCCAGAGCCCAGCTGCTGCTCTGGGGCCAGTGGCACCCAGCCTCGTGCTGTCCCCATGGAGGGAGGATGCCCAGGGCTCCCCTCCTCTCCAGCAGCTGCAGTTGTGTAAATGCCAGCCGTGCGGAGTCCCAGCACTCACAGGCCGAGGTCAGGACAGACAGGGGTCATCACAGAGGACCACACAAGGCTGTCACCACCCATACCAGGACCCTGGATGGCAAGAGGGCATCCTCACCATGTTCCAGACAGCAGGGATGGATGCTGGGATTGATCCTGTGGGATTGAGGTGTGCCGAGGGTGTTTGTGTGGATGCCTTTGTCGGGCTATGGAGGTTTCCTTCTGCTCACAGGGTGCTGTGGGATGTTGATGCCCCACTTCTTGTTCTTCATCCCCTGAGATAACCGCTTGGTGCCTGGTTCCTGTTTCCCATTTTGCTGATGTGGTAAATTACACAGATATTTCAGCTCTTGCACCCTCCTGGTCTTCCTGGGAGGAGCCCTGGCTTTTCCTGGCCTGTGGACCGAGTTAGCTGCTGCTCCATGCCACTTGCTAGTGTTTCCCTGAGAACCTCTCACACATGTCTTTTCTTGCTTCAGAGTTAAACTTATTGTTGTGAGGTAACAACACACTAATTGTACACAGGTACTCACACCACCCCCCCCACATATTCCCCCCACACAAATAGACACATTCACACCCATGGGGCCACACATCCACACCCACCCACCCATGCACACGGCACCACAAACACAACCCACCCCATACCACACACATCACACCACACACCCAAAGCGCACACACCCACACACCACACACATAAATAGCAAACACACACGCACCAAAATACCAAAGACACACCACACATCTCATACACACACCACACATCACACATCATACACGCACCACACAAAGAGCACAAATTCCCCACTCTGCCACACAACACACACACCCAGCAAGCACCCAACACCATACACA
>NW_016900534.1:0-399 GCF_001698545.2 Rhinopithecus bieti | reverse complement strand
CATATCCTCATATAAAACTATAAAGAATTGTTCTGAGACACGGCTGTGTGATGTGCTAATTCATCTCAAAATGTTACATGATTCCTTTCCATCACCATTTTGGTAGCAGTGTTTTGGGGAGTATGAGAAGGGATATATTGTATCATATTGAAGCCTATGGTGAGAAAGGAAATAACTTCAGATAAAACTAGAAAGAAGCTTTCTGAGAAAGTATTTTCTGATGTGCTAATTCATCCCACAGAGTTACACCTTTATTTTCATGGAGCAGCTTGCAAACACTGTTTCTCTGGAATCTACGAAGTGATATTTATAAGCGCATTGAGGCCTCCAGTGAAAAGGAAATATCTTCAGATATGAACTACAAAGAATCTTTCTGAGACACTGCTTTGTGATGTTTGA
>NW_016900533.1:0-270 GCF_001698545.2 Rhinopithecus bieti | reverse complement strand
TGCTCTGCTGCCCAGGCTGGAGTGCAGTGGCCGGCTCTCAGCTCACTGCAAGCTGCGCCTCCCGGGTTCACGCCATTCTCCTGTCTCAGCCTCCCGAGTAGCTGGGACTACAGGCGCCCGCCTCGTCGCCCGGCTAGTTTTTTGTATTTTTTAGTAGAGACGGGGTTTCACCGTATTAGCCAGGATGGTCTCGATCTCCTGACCTCATGATCCGCCCGTCTCGGCCTCCCAAAGTGCTGGGATTACAGGCTTGAGCCACCGCGCCCGGCC
>NW_016900532.1:0-669 GCF_001698545.2 Rhinopithecus bieti | reverse complement strand
AAATTATTTATCTATGGAACCCCTGAGATTTGCTAAGAAAGTTATTCTGAGACTCCTCTCTACTCATGGATATGTTCTGTAATTCACATACTTGGGAAACGGCATGGCCATGTGATTCATACCAAATGGCAACATTCAGTAGGTGCAGTTTATATATTTTACTAGAAATATGGCTTTTGCTCGATTTCAGAATGTTCATAGTGCCTCTTTTGAGGTCTGTGTGTATATTCTATTTATGGGAGTTAAAAGTATTTCAGAAATGCGCATATTAATCTGTGTGGAATTTCTCTTGTCCTTGGACCAAGAAGTGGTCCAACATTTAAAACAGTGAATAACATCTTAGCCCATCCTAAAACAATCCTTCCTACAGGTTTATGAACTTAATAGCAGAGCCTCAAAATACATGAGGACTCATAGAACTCCAAGGAGAACCAGACACATCCTTAACAATATTGTAGACTTCAACACTCTTCTCACGGTATCAAGAGAACAAGTAGACAGAAAGAAAGTGCACTTTTCCCTGTTTTGTAGACATGAAAATTATTTCACACACTTCTGAAAGTCTCATTAAGTTACTCACTTCTCCACCTTATGACTGTACTATGCTTTCAAAGTGCTGTGCAAAGAATAAAAGTTTTAAAGTGATTTTGCTGTAATTTCAGATACGTA
>NW_016900531.1:0-403 GCF_001698545.2 Rhinopithecus bieti | reverse complement strand
TCATTGTCCAATTCCCACCTATGAGTGTCCAAGTGTTTCCTGCCCTGTGTCCAAGTGTTCTCATTGTTTAATTCCCACCTATGAGTGAGAACATGCAGTGTTTGGTTTTCCGTCATTGTGATAGTTTACACAGCATGATGGTTTCCAACTTTATCCATGTCCCTGCAAAGGACATGAACTCATCCTTTTTTATGGCTGCATAGTATTCCATGGTGTATATGTGCCACATTTTCTTAATCCAAATCTATCATCGATGGACATTTGGGCTGGTTCTAAGTCTTTGCTATTGTGAATAGTGCCACAATAAACATATGTGTGCATGTTTCTTTATAGTACAATGATTTATAATACTTTGGGTATATACCCAGTAATGGAATTGTTGGGTCAAATGGTATTTCTAGTT
>NW_016900530.1:0-270 GCF_001698545.2 Rhinopithecus bieti | reverse complement strand
CGTGGATGAAGCTGGAAACCACCATTCTCAGCAAACTATCGCAAGGACAAAAAACTAAACGCCGCATGTTGTCACTCATAGGTGGGAACTGAACAATGAGAACACTTGGACACAGGAAGGGGAACGTCACACACCGGGGCCCGTTGTGGGGTGGGGAGAGGGGGGAGGGATAGCATTAGGAGATATACCTAATGTAAATGACGAGTTAATGGGTGCAGCACACCAACATGGCACATGTATACATATGTAACAAACCTGCACGTTGTGCAC
>NW_016900529.1:0-269 GCF_001698545.2 Rhinopithecus bieti | reverse complement strand
CTCTAATTCTCATACCAATCATTCGTTTTGGGTTTCATCTCTTCATCTTATGGGTGAGAAAATGGAATCTGAGAGTGGTTACTTATATAAAACCACATTAAATAATAAGAAATGGAGGCAAAACTGATTGGTCTATCTGCTCCAAAGTCAGTGCTGATTTTCATTTACACTTGTCCCCCCTTTATCCATGGTTTTACTTTCCACAGTTTCAGTTACCTGTGGTCAGCCACAGTCTAAATATAGGTGATTACAGTACAATAAGCTATTTT
>NW_016900528.1:0-704 GCF_001698545.2 Rhinopithecus bieti | reverse complement strand
TGCACCCATCAACCCGTCGTCTACATTACGGATTTCTCCTAATGCTATTCCTCCCCAGCCCCACCCCGACAGACCCCAGCATGTGATGTTCCCCTTCCTGTGTCCATGTGTTCTCATTGTTCAGCTCCCACTTAAGCGAGAACATGCGGTGCTTGGTTTTCTGTTCCTCTTTCTTGTTTTAGCTTGCTAAGAATAATAGTTTCCAGCTTCATCCATGTCCCTGCAAAGAACATGAACTCATCCTTTTTTATGGCTGCATAGTATTCCATGGTGTATATGTGCTACATTTTCTTAATCCAGTCTATCATTGATGGGCATTTGGATTGGTTCCAAGTCTTTGCAATTGTGAATAGTGTTGCAATAAACATACATATGCATGTGTCTTTATGGTAGAATGATTTATAATCCTTTGGGTATATACCCAGTAATAGGATTGCTGGGTCATATGGTATTTCTGGTTCTAGATCCTTGAGGAATCGCCACACTGTCTTCCAAATGGTTGAACTAACTTACACTCCCACCAATAGTGTAAAAGCATTACTATTTCTCCACATGTTCTCCAGCATCTGTTGTTTCCTGACTTTTAATGATCACCATTCTAACTGGGGTGAGATAATATCTCATTCTGGTTTTGATTTGCATTTCTCTAATGACCAGTGATGATGAGCTTTTGTTCATATGTTTGTTGGCCACATTAGAGTCTT
>NW_016900527.1:0-270 GCF_001698545.2 Rhinopithecus bieti | reverse complement strand
TGCTTGCTAGGCCGGGCGCGGTGGCTCACGCCTGTAATCCCAGCACTTTGGGAGGCCGAGATGGGTGGATCACGAGGTCAGGAGATCGAGACCATCCTGGCTAACATGGTGAAACCTCGTCTCTACTAAAAGAATACAATAAACTAGCCGGGCGAGGTGGTGGGCGCCTGTAGACCCAGCTACTCGGGAGGCTGAGGCAGGAGAATGGCGTAAAGCCGGGAGGCGGAGCTTGCAGTGAGCAGAGATCCGGCCACTGCACTCCAGCCTGGG
>NW_016900526.1:0-270 GCF_001698545.2 Rhinopithecus bieti | reverse complement strand
TGTTTCCTCACTTGTAAATTGGGATACTAAAACCTGCCCCACGGAGTTGCCAACATTGAAGGACAGCAGATAGTGTGCGTGCACGCCAACAGTACACAGGAGATAGTGACTTGTGTGTGTGTGCATGCACGCCAACGGTACACAGCAGATAGTGATGTGTGTGCATGCCACTACCCAGCAGTGACTTGTGTGCGTGCACGCCAACACTACACAGCAGATAGTCACGTGTGTGCATGCACGCTACACAGTAGTGACGTGTGTGCGTGCATG
>NW_016900525.1:0-270 GCF_001698545.2 Rhinopithecus bieti | reverse complement strand
TTCTCTCCTGTGTGGATCCTCCGGTGCTGAGTGAGGTGGGTGCTCTGCCTAAAAGACTTTCCACAATCGTGACACTCATAGGGCTTTTCCCCAGTGTGCGTCCTTTCGTGCTGGCTGAGCGAGGAGCTGTGGCTGAAGGATTTCCCACACTCATTGCACCCATAGGGCTTTTCCTTGGTGTGAATCCTCTGGTGTTCGATGAGAAGGGAGCTCTGGCTGAAGGCTCTGCCACACTGGTTACATTCATAGGGCTTCTCCCCAGTGTGGATT
>NW_016900523.1:0-258 GCF_001698545.2 Rhinopithecus bieti | reverse complement strand
TAATTTCACAGATAGCTTATTTCTAGTTTTATCTGGGCACAATCACTTTTCCCCATAGGCCTCAAAGAGCTCTCACGTGTCCCTTTGCAGATTCTACAAAAAGAGTGTTTTCAACCCGCTGAATCAAAAAAAGTTTAACTCTGTGAGATGAATGCATACATCACCAAGCAGTTTCACAGATAGCTTTTTTCCAGTTTTTATCTGGGGATATTCGCTTTTTTTCCCATAAGCCTCAGTGGACTCCCAAATGTCCCATCA
>NW_016900522.1:0-218 GCF_001698545.2 Rhinopithecus bieti | reverse complement strand
ATATGTAAAACATATATATATGTAAAATTATGTGTGGGTGCTGTGTGTGTGTGTGTGTAAACTTATATAACTGTTTCAGTAAAAAATATCTATTCTTGCTATATACGATGTACCTTGATATTTTCTTTTTTCTTTTCCTTTTCTTTTCTTTCTTTCTTTCTTTTTTGAGACAGGGTCTCACTGTGTCACCCAGGCTGTAGTGCAATGGGGAAATCTCA
>NW_016900521.1:0-259 GCF_001698545.2 Rhinopithecus bieti | reverse complement strand
GAGGCAGAGTCTTGCTCTGTCGCCCAGGCTGGAGTGCAATGGCCGGATCTCAGCTCACTGCAAGCTCCGCCTCCCGGGTTTCCGCCATTCTCCTGTCTCAGCCTCCCGAGTAGCTGGGACTACAGGCGCCCACCACGGCGCCCGGCTAGTTTTGTATTTTTTTTAGTAGAGACGGGGTTTCACCGTGTCAGCCAGGATGGTCTCGATCTCCTGACCTCGTGATCCGCCCGTCTCGGCCTCCCAAAGTGCTGGGATTACA
>NW_016900520.1:0-621 GCF_001698545.2 Rhinopithecus bieti | reverse complement strand
TCATCAATATGTTAACAACTCTTTTATCTCATTTTATCTTTATTATAGTATATTGCCCCTTTTATAGTTCTCCCTCCTTTTCACCCTTCCAACCTTCCATCTAAGTGGTTATTTAACTGCATTGGTTCCTTTGAAAATTAGAGTGTATTTTATATGTGCTTTTAATTTGCATAAATGATAGTGGTAGTATCTTGTTTCTTGCTATTTTCATTCTTGGTAGTGTTTTGGGATTAGATTATTCCATGCTGTCAAATGTAAATCTAGCTCATTGTTGCTAATGGTTCATAGTATTCCAACATTCTGACATATACATACACCTCATTTTACTTGGCATTCCATCAGGTTTCCTGCTATCATAAGCAACGCTGCTGTGAAAATCCTCCACAAAGTCCTATGATTTTCATGAGCTGAGTTGTAGCATCAAGCTATGCTTATTTTACTAGGTAATTTCAGCTTCTCTCCAGCATCACTGTAGTATTTTAGATTCCCACTAGCTGTGTGTATGGATCCCCTTCCTTTCGACATATTTTCCTGCCTTCTAATTTCTGCTAATTTGGTGATTATAAAGTAATATTTTATAGTTTTAATTGTTATTTTATTTATGTACTTAGCAGTGAGTTT
>NW_016900519.1:0-623 GCF_001698545.2 Rhinopithecus bieti | reverse complement strand
ATTCTGAGAAAGTTCTCTGTGATGTCTGGATTCATCTCACAGAGTTACACCTTTGTTTTCATGTGGGAGTTTCCTAACACTGCTTTCGTGGAATCTACAAATGGATATTTGGGAGCACAATGAGTATTATACTGAAAAGGAAATACCCTCAGATATTAACAATAAAGAAGTTCTCTGAGAAACTGCTTTGTGATGTGTGAATTCATCTCACTGACTTACACGATTCTTTTCATGGAGCAATTTTTTAGCGCTGTATTTGGGGAATCAGAGAAGGGATATTTTGGATGGCATTGAAGCCTATGGTGACAAAGGAAAATCCTCAGACAAAAAATAGAAAGAAGTTTTCTGAGATATTTCTTTGTGATGTGTGAATTCATCTAACAGAGTTCCACATTTCCTTTCATGGAGCAGTTTGTTAACACTGTTTTCATGGAATCTGCAAAGGAATACCTGGGAGGGCATGGAAGCCAATGGTGGAAAAGGAAATATCGTCAGATGAAAACTAGAAAGAAGCTTTGTGAGAAATTTCTTTGTGATGGGTGAATTCATCACACAGAGTTACACCTTTATTTTCTTTCAGCAGTTTGGTAGCACTCTTTTATGAAATCTGCAAAGTTATATCC
>NW_016900518.1:0-260 GCF_001698545.2 Rhinopithecus bieti | reverse complement strand
TGAAAACAAGAACTATGGGAGATCCTGGGGAGGTCAGGTCAATCACAGTGTGATTGGCCTTCCCAGCAATCGTGGGTACTGGATTTCCTTCCTGGAAGTAGTCCATCCAACTTTGACCCCATTTCCAGGTTATCTCAGAATACCAGCAACGTGTTTGGTGTTTAAGTAGAAATATCATTTGCTGTGGGTGGAGAAACAGGCCTAAAGAAGATAAATTCTGATCCAAGCCATACATTTAGCAGGGAGAAGACTCAAGGTAG
>NW_016900517.1:0-230 GCF_001698545.2 Rhinopithecus bieti | reverse complement strand
TTTTTTTTTTTTTTTTTTTTTTTTTTTTTTTTTTTTTTTTTTTTGAGACAGAGTTTCACTCTTGTTGCCCAGGCTGGAGTGCATGGGGTGATCTCGGCTCACTGCAACCTCTGCCTCCCAGGTTCAAGTGATTCTCCTGCCTCAGCCTCCTGAGTAGCTGGGACTATAGGCACCTGCCACCACGCCTGGCTTTTTGTATTTTTAGTAGAGACAGGGTTTCACCACGTTGG
>NW_016900516.1:0-258 GCF_001698545.2 Rhinopithecus bieti | reverse complement strand
GCCCAGGCTGGAGTGCAGTGGCTGGATCTCAGCTCACTGCAAGCTCCGCCTCCCGGGTTTACGCCATTCTCCTGCCTCAGCCTCCCGAGTAGCTGGGACTACAGGCGCCGCCACCTCGCCCGGCTAGTTTTTTGTATTTTAGTAGAGACGGGGTTTCACCGTGTTAGCCAGGATGGTCTCGATCTCCTGACCTCGTGATCCGCCCGCCTCGGCCTCCCAAAGTGCTGGGATTACAGGCTTGAGCCACCGCGCCCGGCC
>NW_016900515.1:0-260 GCF_001698545.2 Rhinopithecus bieti | reverse complement strand
GTTTTGTTGGGTTTTTTTTTTTTTTTTTTTTTTTTGTTGGGTTTTTTTTTTTTTTTTTTTTTTTTTGAGATGGAGTCTCGCTTTGTCACCCAGGCTGGAGTGCAGTGGTGCAATCTTGGCTCACTGCAACCGCTGCCTCCTGGGTTCAAGTAATTCTCCTGCCTCAGACTCCCGAGTAGCTAGGATTACAGGCACACGCCACAATGCCCAGCTAAATTTTTTTGTATTTTTTTAGTAGAGATGAGGTTTCACCATGTGGG
>NW_016900514.1:0-258 GCF_001698545.2 Rhinopithecus bieti | reverse complement strand
TTGAAATTCAAGCTCTCTAAATGGAAATTATAATTGTTTATCCTTCAGCTAGAAAATAACCTACATATAATGCAGATCTCTCACTGCAAAAAATAATAATAATAATAATTTGAGGTCAAAATCCCTAAAGAGAAACAGTCAAAAGGGCACCCTGAGGTAATTTACTCCCAATCCAATTCTATTTCAATAACTCCACAATGGGTATATTCTTATGAATGCTCACGAGTATTCCATTTTATCATTAATTCTGGGTATTAT
>NW_016900513.1:0-545 GCF_001698545.2 Rhinopithecus bieti | reverse complement strand
CCCTATCCTACTAGGGAGTTTAGCCTTTCTTGAGCCACATACCCCTTTAGCAATCCAGCAATGCCTAAGGACCCCTCCTCAAGAATATTTATTATTTATTTATGTTTTGAAACAGGGTCTCACTCTGTTGCCCAGGCTAGAGTGCACTGGTGTGATCTTGGCTCAATGCATCCTCTGCCTCCTGGGCTCAAGTGATCCTCCCACCTCAGCCTCCGGAGTAGCTGGGACCACAGGTATGTGCCACCACTCCTGGCTAATTTTTTTTTTTTTTGGTACAGACAGTTTTGCCATGTTGCCCAAGCTGGTCTCAAACTCCTGGCCTCAAGTGATCCATCTGCCTCAGCCTCTCAAATTGCTGGAATTACAGGAATTAGTCTGGCCAAGAATACTTATAAATTCATAAAATAAATATATAAGAAATTATATTTAAAGTTATCAAAATTTAAAACCAAATGTGCAATATGGTAATATGTCGTTCTTTATTAATACATTAAATATGGCCGGGCGCAGTGGCTCAAGCCTGTAATCCCAGCACTTTGGGAGGC
>NW_016900512.1:0-258 GCF_001698545.2 Rhinopithecus bieti | reverse complement strand
TCATTGGAAACACTCCGTTTCCGTTTTGCGTGAACTAAGAAAACAGAATATTGTTTTCATGACTCACAACTACCTTAGTCTTTCCTTCTTTTTTCACAGATCACATATTACCAAAGAAGGGAAAATGCTTCTTTCTGCAAAATGTTTTCTAATGGGTTAGTGCTGTGCTTTGGAAAATCAAATATCTTGAAATAGGCAGCAAATCATTTCATTGTTAAATCTTTATGAGAACTTCGAGGGTCTCCGCAAACATCAAAA
>NW_016900511.1:0-260 GCF_001698545.2 Rhinopithecus bieti | reverse complement strand
TATGCTCAACTCACTCTCTGCAGTTCTCATAACTTCCAAAATCTGTTCTCTTCCTCCCACCTGATGCATATACTTTCTGCTCCCTGGCTCCTTCAGCTATACTCACTCTTTGTTGAGTCTCCCACAATTACCATTTTTTCTGGCCTGGACTTCAGTTCAGCCTCCCACATTATTCTGGATACCACACCTGACCCCGACGACTATGTATCTCTGATCCACCTGGCATTCACTCCATTTCCCCATATTTCCTTCTTTCCTGT
>NW_016900510.1:0-541 GCF_001698545.2 Rhinopithecus bieti | reverse complement strand
CATATGCCTCAATGGGCTCCAAAATGTACCTTTTGGATTCCACAAAAGACAGCTTCTTTCTGGTTTTCATCTGGGGATACTGATTTTTTCCTATAGTCCTCAATGGGCTCCTAAATGTCCCTTCATTGATGCTTCCAAAAGAGTGTTTTCAACCTGCTGAATCAAAAGAAAGGTTTACCTCAGTTAAATGAATTCACATGCCACCACACAGTTTCATTGATAGCTTCTTTGTAGTTTTCTTCTGGTGATTTTTTATTTTTCCCCATAGGTTTCAATGGGCTCCCAAATATCCTTTTGCAGATTCTAAAATAAAGAGTATTTTCAACGTGCTGAATCAAAAGAAAGCTGTAACCCTGTGAGATGAATCCAAAAATCACATAGCAGTTTAACAGGTAGCTTTTTTCTAGTTTTTATGAGGGATATTTGGCTTTACCACTTAGGCGCCAGCGAGCTCCCAAATGTTCCTTCACAGATTCTACAAAAAGAGTGATTCCAACCTGATAGTGAAAAGAAAGGTTTAACTCTGTGGGATACATCCACA
>NW_016900509.1:0-540 GCF_001698545.2 Rhinopithecus bieti | reverse complement strand
TGCCAGGCTTTAGTATCAGGATGATGTTGGTCTCATAAAATGAGTTAGGGAGGAGTACCTCTTTTCTATTGTTTGGAATAGTTTCAGAAGGAATGGTACAGGCTCCTCTTTGTACCTCTTATAGAATTTGACTGTGAGTTCATCTGTTCCTCGGCTTTTATGGTTGGTAGGCTATTAATTACTGCTTCAATTTCAGAACTTGTTATTGGTCTATTCAGGGATATGACTTCTTCCGGTTTGGTCTTGGGAGGGTGTATGTGTCCAGGAATTTATCCATTTCTTCTAGATTTTCTAGTTTATTTGCATAGAGCTGTTTATAGTATTCTCTGTTGGTAGTTGGTATTTCTGTGGGATCAGTGGCGATATCCCCTTACCATTTTTTATTGTGTCTATTTGATTCTTCTCTCTTTTCTTCTTTATAGTCTGGCTAGCAGTCTATCTATTTTGTTAATGTTTTCAAAATCCGACTCCTGACTTTTTTTTTTAATTGTTTTGAAGGGTTTTCGTGTCTCTCTCTCCTTCAGTTCTGCTCTGATCTTA
>NW_016900508.1:0-544 GCF_001698545.2 Rhinopithecus bieti | reverse complement strand
ACATGAGAGCCCAGGCCGGCACCCCTGTGGCCATTGAGGAGGAATTCTCTCTCCTCACCTGCAGCATCATCTGTCACCTCACCTTCGGAGACAAGATCAAGGTGCCTCACAGCCCCGCCGGCCACCCCAGCCCCTCCCTGAGCCTCTCCTTGTCCTGAACTGAAAGCACGCCCTCCTTTTCTGGCAGGAGGACAACTTAGTGCCTGCCTATTACAAATGTATCCAGGCCCAGCAGGTGACTCCCGAGGGCTGGGATGAGTGAGGAAAGCCTGGTCCCAGCGAGGTCCTGACCAACCGCTAACTCCAGCCCCTTCAGCATCTCTGGCTATGACATCCCTGAGGGCACAGTCATCATCCCGAAACTCCAAGGCGCCCACCTGGATGAGATGGTCTGGGAGAGGCCACATGAGTTCTGGCCTGGTATGTGGGGGGCCAGGGGCCTGCTGTGAAAAGGTGGCGGAGGCTGGTCCCCGCGGCCACTAAACGCCTTCCCACCCACCTGTCCACCGGCCCACACATCGCTTCCTGGAGCCAGACAAGAACT
>NW_016900507.1:0-1202 GCF_001698545.2 Rhinopithecus bieti | reverse complement strand
CCGAGGAGTTGAGGCTGCAGTGAGCTGTGATCACACCACTGCACTCCAGCCTGAGAGACAGAGTGAGACTCCACCAAAAAAAAAAAAAAAAAAAAAAAAAAAAGATTAGGGTGCCTTAATGATAAATATATTTACTTATACATTTATATATCAAATACATAAATATAGTGATGTTTATATTATAAACATTTATTAAGATAATTATATATTCCTCTGAACAAAGTATGTATACAATGTTCTAGAGTTTCAAAGTTTTCTTTTCTTTTCTTTTTTTTGAGACAGAGTTTCGGTCTTGTTGCCTAGGCTGGAGTGTAGTAGAGTGGCACGATCTCGGCTTACTTGCAACCTCTGCCTCCCAGGTTCAAGCAATTCTCCTGGTTCAGCCTTCCAAGTAGCTGGGATTACAGGCGTATGCCACCACGCCCGGCTAATTTTTTTTGTATTTTAGTAGAGACGGGGTTTCACCATGTTGGCCAGGCGGGCCTCGAACTCTTGACCTCAGGTGATCTACCCACCTCGGCCTCCTAAAATGCTGGGATTAAAAGGCATGAGCCACCGCACCCAGCCAGTTTTCTTCATTTCAAAACTGATTTCTCCTTACAAAATGTGTAACAATTCTTTCCATAGATAGCTAAACTAGCTGCTCTCTACCATGTTGTTCAGGAATCTAAAATTTCTTTTAGCATAAATCCCATCTAATACATTCCCCCCCTTACTTACCCCATCTTCCTCTTCCTTCTTGGTATCACGGAAGGCATGGCCTGTCCTTCATACGTGCTGTGGGTCCGCTTCTCTCCCTAAGATTTCTTAGAAATTTCGGCCGGGCGCGGTGGCTCAAGCCTGTAATCCCAGCACTTTGGGAGGCCGAGACGGGCGGATCACGAGGTCAGGAGATCGAGACCATCCTGGCTAACATGGTGAAACCCCGTCTCTACTAAAAAAATACAAAAAACTAGCCGGGCGAGGTGGCGGGCGCCTGTAGTCCCAGCTACTTGGGAGGCTGAGGCAGGAGAATGGCGTAAACCCGGGAGGCGGAGCTTGCAGTGAGCTGAGATCCGGCCACTGCACTCCAGCCCGGGCGACAGAGCGAGACTCCGTCTCAAAAAAAAAAAAAAAAAAAAAAGAAATTTCAAGCTGCCACTTACACCTTTACCTCTCTGGATCATCGTGTCAAATTGAACGTTTAAATGGTGATAAGCCTA
>NW_016900506.1:0-253 GCF_001698545.2 Rhinopithecus bieti | reverse complement strand
TTTTTTTTTTGGGGGGGGCCCCCCCCCCCGCCACCCAAAGCGGGAGTGCAGTGGCTGGATCTCAGCTCACTGCAAGCTCCGCCTTCTGGGTTTACGCCATTCTCCTGCCTCAGCCTCCTGAGTAGCTGGGACTACAGGCGCCCGCCACCTTGCCCGGCTAGTTTTTTGTATTTTTAGTAGAGACGGGGTTTCACCGTGTTAGCCAGGGTGGTCTAGATCTCCTGACTTTGTGATCCGCCCGTCTCAGCCTCCC
>NW_016900505.1:0-260 GCF_001698545.2 Rhinopithecus bieti | reverse complement strand
ACTAAAAAATTCTTCAAAAGAAGATTTTTTTTTTAAAAAAACGTTCCCCATTTTTTTTTTTTTTTTTTTTTTTAAGATGGAGTTTTGCTCTTGTCATCCAGGCTAGAATGCAATGGTGCGATCTCAGCTCACTGCAACCTCCGCCTCCCTGTTTCAAGCGATTCTCCTGTCCCAGCCTCCTGAATAGCTGGGGTTACAAGTGCATGCCACCACACCTGGCTAATTTTTTGTATTTTTAGTAGAGACAGGGTTTCATCATG
>NW_016900504.1:0-259 GCF_001698545.2 Rhinopithecus bieti | reverse complement strand
CAAGTTAAATGTGTAAATGTGGGGGGGGGGGGGTTTTTTTGTTTTTTTGTTTTGTTTTGTTTTGTTTTGTTTGAGACAGAGTCTTACTCTCTCACCCAGGCTGGAGTGCAGTGGCGCAATCTCGGTTCACTTCAACCTCCATCTCCTGGGTTTAAACAATTCTCCTGCCTCAACCTGCCAAGTAGCTGAGATTACAGGCACACACTACCACACCTGGCTAATTTTGTATTTTACTAGAGAAGAGGTTTCACCATGTTGG
>NW_016900503.1:0-259 GCF_001698545.2 Rhinopithecus bieti | reverse complement strand
GTGTGTGTGTGTGTGTGTCAGCTTTATTGAGACATAATTGACATAACATAAAATCCAAACTTTTCAAGTCTTTTAAAGTGCATAATGTAGTGATTTCTAATATATTCAAAGTTGACAGCCATCTAATTCCAGAAAGTTTTCACTACTCCAAAAGAAACTCAGTATCCGTTAGTAGTCACTCCCCATTCCTGCCTCTGTTCAGCCTTTGTCAAGCATTAATCT
The DNA here is from genome assembly GCF_001698545.2 of Rhinopithecus bieti. Classification (NCBI taxonomy): domain Eukaryota; kingdom Metazoa; phylum Chordata; class Mammalia; order Primates; family Cercopithecidae; genus Rhinopithecus; species Rhinopithecus bieti. The sequence continues at coordinate 37 of NW_016900503.1, read as the reverse complement.
ACTGTCTCTATGTAATTGTCTATCATAGACATTTCAT
>NW_016900502.1:0-207 GCF_001698545.2 Rhinopithecus bieti | reverse complement strand
CTTTCTTTCTTTCTTTCTTTCTTTCTTTCTTTCTTTTTTTTTTTTTTTTTTTTTTTTTTTTTTTTTTTTTTTTTTTTTTTTTTTTTTTTTTTCTGTGTCTCTGCCAGGTTTTAGTATCAAGATGATGTTGGTCTCATAAAATTAGTTAGGTAAGACTCGTTTTTTCTATTTGGAATATTTTCAGAAAGAATGGTACCAGCTCCTTTT
>NW_016900501.1:0-1101 GCF_001698545.2 Rhinopithecus bieti | reverse complement strand
GAGGTCAACCTGGGATGCTCGAGCTTGGTGCAGGGAGTGGCATCCACCATTGCTGAGGCTTGAGTAGTTGATTTTACCCTCACAGTGTAAACGAAGCTACCAGGAAGTTCACACTGGGCAGAGACCACTGCAGCTCAGCAAGGCCACTGTGGCCGGACTGCCTCACTAGATTCCTTCTCTCTGGGCAGGGCATCTCTGAAACAAAGGCAGCATCCCCAGTTATGGGGCTTTTAGGTAAAACCCCATCTCCCTGGGACAGAGCACCTGGGGAAGGGGCAGCTGTGGTGGCAGCTTCAGCTGACTTAAATGTCCTGCCTGATGACTCTGAAGAGAACAGTACAGTGCTTGAACTCTGTTAAGGGTCAGATGGCCTCCTCAAGTGGGTCACTGACCCCATGTTTTCTGACTGGGAGACATCTCCCAGTAGAGGCCGACAGACACCTCCTACTGGCTGGCATCTGGCAGGTGCTCCTCTGGGATGAAGCTTGCAGAGGAAGGAACAGGTAGCAATCTTTGCTATTCTGCAGCCTCTGCTGGTGATACCAGGAAAACAAGGCCTGGTGTGAACCTCCAGCAAACTCCAGCAGACCTGCAGCAAAGGGGCCTGACTGTTAGAAGGAAAACTAACAAACAGAAAGGAAGAGCATCAACATCAATAAAAGGACATCCACTCAGGACCCATCCAAAGGTCACCAACATCAAACACCAAAGGCAGATAAATCCACGAAGATGGGAAGAAACCAGTGCAAAAGGCTGAAAATTCCTAAAACCAGAGTGCCTCTCCTCCTCCTTCAAAGGATCACAGCTTCCCACCAGGAAGGGAACAATGAGTTTGAGTTTGACAAATTGACAGAAGTAGGCTTCAGAAGGTGGATAATAACAAACTCCTCCAAGCTAAAGGAGTGTGCTCTGACCCAATGCAAGGAAGCTAAGAACCTTGAAAAAAGTTACATGAATTGCTACCTAGAATAACCAGTTTAGAGAAGAACATAAATGACCTGATGGAGCTGAAAACACAGCACAAGAACTTCATGAAACATAGACAAGTATCAAAGCTGAATTGATCAAGCAGAAGAAAGGATATCAGAGATTGAAGATCAA
>NW_016900500.1:0-420 GCF_001698545.2 Rhinopithecus bieti | reverse complement strand
ATAAAAGAAGGAGTTTTAATTGACTCACAGTTTCACATGGCTATGGAGGCCTCACAATCATGAGGGAAGGCAAAGGAGGAGCAAAGTTATGTCTTACATGGTGGCAAGCAAGAGAGTGTGTTCAGGGGAACTCCCCGTATAAAGCCATCAGATCTTGTGAGACTTATTCACTATCATGAGAACAGCATGGGAAAATTCCCCATGATTCAATTACCTACCACTGGGTCCCTCCCACGACACATTGAGATTATGGGAGCTACCACTCAAGATGAGATTTGCATGGGGACACAGCCAAACTGTATCAGTATTTTAACACAACATTTTTTTTTTCACTAAAACATTTAATTTTGTGATTTTTTCATCTTTCTCTCCCTAAAGTTATTTCTTTTTTTTTTTTTTTTTTTTTTATTATACTTTAAG
>NW_016900499.1:0-215 GCF_001698545.2 Rhinopithecus bieti | reverse complement strand
TGTTAATAAAGGGCACTATAAAGAAATATATTCCTTTATATCTACAGAGCATTGACTATGATTTAGATATTATGCCAGGCTGAAGCTATGGAAATGAATGTGTCTCACACTGGGTCTATAGTCCCAGGGAGTCTCAACATGTATTTTCTGTGAGATTTTCTCTGTGTGTGTGTGTGTGTGTGTGTGTGTGTGTGTGTGTGAGAGAGAGAGAGAGA
>NW_016900498.1:0-214 GCF_001698545.2 Rhinopithecus bieti | reverse complement strand
AGGCTGATCTCCAACTCCTGACCTCAGGCAATCCGCCCGCCTCAGCCTCCCAAAGTGCTGGGATTACAGGCGTGAGCCACCACACCCGGCCTGGTCAAAACATTTTGAGTCTTGCACTCCTCATCTCTAAAATGAGGTAAAGTTGGGTTTTGTTTTGTTTTGTTTTGGAGATGGGAGTTTCACTCTTGTTGTCCAGGCTGGAGTGCAACGGCGT
>NW_016900497.1:0-214 GCF_001698545.2 Rhinopithecus bieti | reverse complement strand
TTCCCACTATTACTGTGTGTCTAAGTTTTTTCCTAGGTCAAGAATGGAGTTTAATGAATCTGAGTGCTCTAATGTTGGGTGATTATATAATTAGGATAGTTACATCTTATTGTTGAATTGTTCTCTTTATCATTATGTAATGCCTGTTTTCTCCTTCCTAATAGTTGGTGGTTTAAATTCTGTTTTGTCTGATATAAGAATAGCAACTCCTGCC
>NW_016900496.1:0-214 GCF_001698545.2 Rhinopithecus bieti | reverse complement strand
ACACTAATAATGCAAGGTGTATTAGTTCATTTCCACACTGCTGATAAAGATATACCCAAAACTTTGAACAGAAGGAGGTTTAATTGGACTTACAGTTCCAAATGGCTGAGGATGCCTCAGAATCATGGCAAGAGGTGAAAGGCACTTCTTAAATGGCAGTGGCAAGAGAAAATGGGAAAGAAGCAAAAGTGGAAATCCCTGATAAACCCATCAG
>NW_016900495.1:0-1730 GCF_001698545.2 Rhinopithecus bieti | reverse complement strand
CCCGCCCTGCAGCGCCAGCGCGCAGACCCACAACAGCGGCCCGAGCGCCGCCCAGGCCACCGCCGTCCTCCCGGCCATGCTTCCCGCTCTCCCGCTCGGCCACCATCTGCGGGGTTAAGAGCAGCGCGGGAGATGCCCCTAGCGTGGGTCAGGAGACACGCGCAGGTGGCGTGACGCCCCGAGGCCGTCGGCGCAATCTTGGTTCAGGACGAGTGCCGGGCCTGGAGGGGCGGGGCGGGGCTGGGCGCTGCCCCGGGGGGCTTGCGGCTGCAAGCCCAGGCTAGGCCTTTGGGGAAACGGGACCCTCACCCTCAGCCCTAGCCAAGAAGGGCGAGGTCTGCTCCCCATCCCGGCCCAGGCTGGACGATCCAGGGTCGCAGGCCAGAACAGAACCCCTGAGATCGGTGGGCTCCCCTGTTTCTTCAAGGAGCACCCCACTTGCTTTCTCCAGCAGGAATTCAAGGAGGCCTCAGCGGAGCCTCTTCCATACCTGTCAGATGCAGCCTCTTGTCCTAAAGATGCAGCCATAGCCTTGACCCTGGGCCTCTGGGGCCCTGACCCTAATCCAGGGGCCAAGAGCTCCCTCTTGGTGTTGCAGGCACATAAAGATGCAGGGACAGAGGCCAGGAATAGTAACCCCAGCACTTTGGGAACGAGAGGGGGGCGGATCACTTGAGGCCCGTGTATCTGTCACCAGGTGTGTCCATTTCTGCAGGTAACCTGGCATTTGTTTACCTGTTTATTTCTTTCCTAAATAGAATTTAAGGTCCACAAGGGCAGCACCTTGTCTGGCTCGTTCACTTCTGGATCCCCAGCACCTAGCACCAGTGCACACAGCACATGCCCACTAAGTATTTAGATGAGTGAAAGAATAAATGAATATAATGGAAATTATTTTATTTTCTTTGAAACGTATAACTGAAGGCTGGGTGTGATAGCTCAGCCTGTAATCCTAGATTTTGGGAGGCCAGTGTGGGAGGATTGCTTGAGCCTAGAAATCGAGACCAGCCTTGGCGCATGGCAAAGCCCCAACTCTACAAAAAAAAAAAAAAAAAAAAAAGCTGAGTGTCGTAGTCTCAGCTACTTTGGAAGGTTGAGGCAGGAGAATTACTTGAAACTGGGAGGTTGAGGCTGCAGTGAGTCATGACTGCAACTGCACTGTAGCCTGGGCAACAGAGAAAGATCCTGTCCCCTTCCCCTCCCCGCAAAAAAAGGATTGCATAATTGTACAATAAAATCTTCATGGCTTTCACTTGTTTGTAAAATTGGGGTGATTTTCTCGTCCAACATCATCATTATGCAGGGGTTTCATTCTATATCTTGGGCATCGAGTGCCATTAAACTATTGTGGCCAGTGAAGAATCAGTTATTTATCCTTGCTTTGGAGGAGTTTGTCTTCAGAACCTAAGTTTAGATTTTATTTAGAGTGTTTCTCTACTGACTTAACACCATAACTGGTTATGTTTTTTAGTATTTAAGAAACACTCTTGTTCCATCCAGAGTTAACATTACCTTTAAAGGTTTTTTTTTATTCAAACTGAATGTTAGTTTAATATTTGTATCAAGTTTTATCAAATCAGTATTAACAATTTATAAAAAGAAAATCAGGTTTTAAAAATCTTAAGTCAAATGCAAGATTTAAAGTTAACTTGCAAATAAAACCTGAAAGGGCATATAATGTATCCGGTTTTTGCTTCTGAGATAGGAGTCCAGGAAAGCCCTACGGTTTC
>NW_016900494.1:0-215 GCF_001698545.2 Rhinopithecus bieti | reverse complement strand
GTGTGTGTATGTATATATGTGTGTGTATATATATGTGTGTGTGTGTGTATGTGTGTGTGTGTATATATATGTGTGTGTATATATGTGTGTGTATATATATGTGTGTGTGTGTGTATGTGTGTGTGTGTATGTATATGTGTGTGTGTATATATATGTGTGTGTGTGTGTATGTGTGTGTGTGTATGTATATATGTGTGTGTATGTGTGTGTGTGTA
>NW_016900493.1:0-214 GCF_001698545.2 Rhinopithecus bieti | reverse complement strand
GTTCCTTCAATAGTACTCAGAAGGCCTTATTACTTTTAAATTATACAACATTTTTTGCATAAAATTTTTTTATAACTTTTTTTCTTTCACGACTTTCGCAGAGAATTCTTCGACATGTCTCAACTTTCTGACCTATTACAAACATTTCTTTCTTTAAACAACCAGTTAATTTATTTCAGGACAAGAATTTACTATATGACACTCTTTTTATGTA
>NW_016900492.1:0-220 GCF_001698545.2 Rhinopithecus bieti | reverse complement strand
GCCTGTAATCCCAGCACTTTGGGAGGCCGAGGTGGGCGGATCACGAGGTCAGGAGATCGAGACCATCCTGGCTAACATGGTGAAACCCCGTCTCTACTAAAATACAAAAAAAATTAGCCGGGCGTGGTGGCGGGCGCCTGTAGTCCCAGCTACTCGGGAGGCTGAGGCAGGAGAATGGCGATGAACCCGGGAGGCGGAGCTTGCAGTGAGCTGAGATCAC
>NW_016900490.1:0-218 GCF_001698545.2 Rhinopithecus bieti | reverse complement strand
TGCTGACTCATCAGGGTGGTGGCTGCTGAAGGCTGGGGTGGCTGGGTCAATGTCTTAAAATGAAGACAACAATAAAGTCTGCTGTATTGATTTGATTCTTCCTGTTTCAGTTCTGTGTAAGACAAAAGATCTCTCTGTAGCATGTGATGCTGTTTGACAGCATTTTGTCCACAGCAAAATTCTTTCAAACTTGGAGTCCACTCTCATATCCTGACACT
>NW_016900489.1:0-219 GCF_001698545.2 Rhinopithecus bieti | reverse complement strand
GGGGAGAGACTAAGAAGTGTTTTATAGCCAAACTAGGTTCTATTTCAGCTCCTCCTTCCTCCCAACTTTCTCAAAAGGATATGTATGTGCAAAGGACAGTGGCTGGCAAATCAGCATTTTAAAAGTTTTTCTGAGGCTTTGGCCTTAAAACCACACTATTGATGAATTCTAGTTCTAGTTGAGTTAATTAGGTCTCTATGGGGCAGGCCTAGGAAAAGT
>NW_016900488.1:0-218 GCF_001698545.2 Rhinopithecus bieti | reverse complement strand
CCTTTGTCAGATGGATAGATTGCAAAATCTTTCTCCCAATCTGTAGGTTGCCTGTTCACTCTGATGATATTTTCTTTTGCTGTGCAGAAGCTTTTAGTTTAATTAGATCCCATTTGTCAGTTTTGGCTTTTGTGGCCATTGCTTTTGGTGTTTTAGTCATGAAGTCTTTGCCCATGCCTATGTCCTGAATGGTATTGCCTAGGTTTTCTTCTAGGGTT
>NW_016900487.1:0-218 GCF_001698545.2 Rhinopithecus bieti | reverse complement strand
AAGTTTTACTAAGGTGGAAGTTCCCTAAATTTTAGTCGATTTTATTTCCCATCCTCTGGCACACAAATGTCTCACCAATAAATCCAGTATGTTTGCTACTTCTTGCTCATTGGATCCAATCAGCATAATGTCATCAATGTAATGGACCAGTGTGATATCTTGTGGAAGGGAAAATGATCAAGATCTCTCCAACAAGATTATGACACAAAGCCAGAGAA
>NW_016900486.1:0-216 GCF_001698545.2 Rhinopithecus bieti | reverse complement strand
GCCTATGTGTCTCTGCACATGAGATGGGTGTCCTGAATATAGCACACTGATGGGTCTTGACTCTTTATTCAATTTGCCAGTCTGTGTCTTTTAATTGGGGCATTTAGCCCATTTACCTTTAAGGTTAATATTGTTATGTGTGAATTTGATCCTGTCATTATGATGCTAGCTGGTTATTTTGCCCGTTAGTTGATGCAGTTTCTTCATAGTGTTGAT
>NW_016900485.1:0-214 GCF_001698545.2 Rhinopithecus bieti | reverse complement strand
CCGCCTCCCGGGTTCACGCCATTCTCCTGTCTCAGCCTCCCGAGTAGCTGGGACTACAGGCGCCGCCACGTCGCCCAGCTAGTTTTTTGTAGTTTTAGTAGAGACGGGGTTTCACCGTGTTAGCCAGGATGGTCTCGATCTCCTGACCTCGTGATCCGCCCGTCTCGGCCTCCCAAAGTGCTGGGATTACAGGCTTGAGCCACCGCGCCCGGCC
>NW_016900484.1:0-783 GCF_001698545.2 Rhinopithecus bieti | reverse complement strand
CCTCAGCCTCCAAAAGTGCTAAGATTACAGGCGTGAACCACTATGCCTGGCCTAATTTTGTATTTTTTTTTTTAGTAGAGATGGGGTTTTGCCATGTTGTTTAGGTGTGTCTCGAACTCCCGGCCTCAGGGGATCCACCTGCCTTGGCCTCCCAAAGTGCTGAGATTGCAGGCGTGAGCCACCGGGCCCAGCCCAGTCGGCTAATTTTTTTACCCTTTTGTAGGGATAGGGTCTCACAATATTGTCAGCGCTATTCTCGAACTCCTGGCTCCAAGCAATCTTCTTGCCTCAGCCTCCCAAAGTGCTGGGATTACAGGTATGAGCCACTGTGCCTAGTCAAAATAGATTATTTTCTAGTGTACCGTTTAAATTCTTTCATTGAGTCTTCTGGCTTTTTTGTGCTATTTGTTATTTTTTTAAATGATTGATCTAGGGATTACAGTATGCATCTTAATTTATCACAATCTACTTTATATAAATACTAGTTGAGGCAGGGCATGGTGGCTCACATTTGTAATCCTAGCACTTTGGGAGGCTGAGGTGGGCGGATATGAGGTTAGGAGATCAAGACCATCCTGGCTAACACGGTGAAACCCCATCTTTACTAAAAGTACCAAAAAAATTAGCTGGGCATGGTGGCAGGCGCCTGTAGTCCCAGCTACTCGGGAGGCTGAGGCGGGAGAATGGCATGAACCCGGGAGGCGGAACTTGGAGTGAGCCAAGATCTCGCCACTGCACTCCTCCAGCCTGGTTGACAGAGTGAGACTCTGTCTCCAAAAAAAA
>NW_016900483.1:0-218 GCF_001698545.2 Rhinopithecus bieti | reverse complement strand
TGGTGAAACCCTGTCTCTACTAAAATACAAAACCTAGCTGGGCATGATGGTCGGCACCTGTAGTCTCAGCAACTCGGGAGGCTGAGGCAGGAGAACTGCTTGAACCAAGGAGTTGGAGGTTGCAGTAAGTTGAGAACATTACGACCCCCCCCCGCCCGGGACAAAGAGAGAATCTTTTGCTCAAAAAAAAAAAAAAAAAAAAAAAAAAAAAAAAAAAG
>NW_016900482.1:0-312 GCF_001698545.2 Rhinopithecus bieti | reverse complement strand
CAGGCAATAGAAAGAAATAATGGGTATTCAAATAGGAAGAGGGGAAGTCAAATTGTCTCTGTTTGCAATTGACATGATTCTATATTTAGAAAACCCAATCCACTCAGCCTCAAGACTCCTTAAGCTGATAAGCAACTTCAGCAAAGTCTCAGGTTACAAAATCAATGTGCAAAATCACAAGCATTCCTGTACACAAACAATAGACAAGCAGAGAGCCAAATCATGAATGAACTCCCATTCACAATTGCTACAAAGAGAATAAAATACATAGGAATACAACTGACAAGGGACGTGAAGGACCTCTTCAAGGAG
>NW_016900481.1:0-215 GCF_001698545.2 Rhinopithecus bieti | reverse complement strand
TGCTTTCCACATTCCATTCCATTCCATATTCCTTTCCCTTCCATTCCATTCCATGACGTTCCCTTCCATACCATTTCATATTCCGTTCCTTTCTATATTCCATTCGATTCCATTCCATATTCCATTCCATTCTATTCTATTCCATATTCCATTCCATTCCATGTTCCTTTCCTTTCCATTTTCCATTCCAATCCATTCCTTTGTTTTCCAATTCG
>NW_016900480.1:0-782 GCF_001698545.2 Rhinopithecus bieti | reverse complement strand
TCCTTTGTGTATATATTCAGTAATGGGAGAGCTGGGTCAAATGGTACTTCTGGTTCTAGATACTTGAGAAATTGCCACACTGTCTTCCACAATGGTTGAACTAATTTACATTTCCACCAACAGTGTAAAAGCGTTCCTATTTCTCCACATCCTCTCCAGCATCTGTTGTTTCCTGACTTTTAATGATTGCCATTCCAACTGGTGTGAGATAGTATCTCATTGTGTTTTTTTTTTTTCAATTATACTTTAAGTTCTAGGGTACATGTGCACAATGTGCAGATTTGTTACATATATATACATGTGCCATGTTGGTGTGCTGCACCCACCAACTCATCAGCACCCATCAACTCGTCATTTACATAAGTTATAACTCCCAATGCCAACCATCCTTCCTTTCCCCTCCCCATAATAGACCCCGGTGTGTGATGTTCTCCTTCCCATGTCCAAGTGATTTCATTGTTCAATTCCCACTTATGAGTGAGAACTTGCAGTGTTTGGTTTTCTGTTCTTGTGAAAGTTTGCTGAGAATGATGGTTTCCAGCTGCACCCGTGTCCCTACAAAGGACACGAACTCATCCCTTTTATGGCTGCATAGTATTCCATGGTGTATATGTGCCACATTTTCTTAATCCAGTCTGTCACTGATGGACATTTGGGTTAATTCCAAGTCTTTGTTATTGTGAATAGTGCCGCAATAAGCACATGTGTGCATGTGTCTTTTAGCAGCATGATTTATAGTCCTTCGGGTATATACCCAGTAATGCGATGGCTGGGCCATATGG
>NW_016900479.1:0-219 GCF_001698545.2 Rhinopithecus bieti | reverse complement strand
AGATCTTTCCTGCTTTCTCTTGTGAGCATTTAGCGCTATAAATTTCCCTCTGAGACACACTGCTTTAAATGTGTCCCAGAGATTTTGGTACGTTGTGTCTTGGTTCTCATTGGTTTCAAAGTACATCTTTATTTCTGTCTTCATTTTGTTATCTACCCAGCAGTCATTCAGGAGCAAGTTGTCCAGTTTGCATGTACTTGTGTGGTTTTGAGTGAGTTT
>NW_016900478.1:0-218 GCF_001698545.2 Rhinopithecus bieti | reverse complement strand
GTCAACATGAGTGTTCTAAGAAAGCTATTTCTAGTTTTCATCTAAGGATATTTCCTTTTCACCATAAGCTTCATTGCGCTAAGAAGTATCCCATTGCAGATTTCCAGAAAACTGTGTAAGCAAACTGATCACCGAAGAGAATCGTGTAACTCTGTGAGGTGCATTCACACATCACAATGCAGGTTCTCAGAAGGCTTCTTTCCGGTTTTGATCTGAGG
>NW_016900477.1:0-213 GCF_001698545.2 Rhinopithecus bieti | reverse complement strand
CAGCCCTGGCCCAGCCCCTGTGGCCTCGCCCTTCCTCCTTCTGAGTTCATGGGAAGCCAGAAGCGCCCGCTTCCAGGGACAGACAGACCACAGCCCATGTTTCCTGTAGTGACTGCATTCTTGCCATGTCCAGGCGACACTCAGGGCACTGGGGACACAAAGGTGATTAAACCTGGCCACAGGCTGGGGAGACGCAGAGTGCTCTAAGGACAC
>NW_016900476.1:0-214 GCF_001698545.2 Rhinopithecus bieti | reverse complement strand
GATGAAGCTTGCAGAGGAAGGATCAGACAGCAATATTTGCTGTTCTGCAATATTTGCTGTTCTTCTGGTGATACCCAGGAAAACAGGGTCTGGAGTGGACTTGCAGCAAACTCCAACAGACCTGCAGCTGAGCGACCTGACTGTTAGAAGGAAGACTAACAAACAGAAAGGAATAGCATCAACATCAACAAAAGGACATCTACACCAAAAGCCC
>NW_016900475.1:0-214 GCF_001698545.2 Rhinopithecus bieti | reverse complement strand
ATAATGGGAGACTTCCACATCACACTGTCAATATTAGACAGATCAATGAGACAGAAAGTTAACAAGGATATCAGGAATTGAACTTAGTTCTGCACCAAGCGGACTCAACTACGTGGAAACCGAACAACCTGCTCCTGAGTGACTACTGGGTACATCATGAAATGAAGGCAGAAATAAAATGTCCTTTGAAATGAACAAGAACGAAGACACGACG
>NW_016900474.1:0-219 GCF_001698545.2 Rhinopithecus bieti | reverse complement strand
CTAGGTCAGGAGATCGAGACCATCCTGGCTAACACGGTGAAACCCTGTTTCTACTACAAAAGTACAAAAAACTAGCCGGGCGAGGTGGCGGCGCCTGTAGTCCCAGCTACTTGGGAGGCTGAGGCAGGAGAATAGCTTGAACTCGGGAGGCGGAGCTTGCAGTGAGCTGAGATCCGGCCACTGCACTCCAGCCTGGGCGACAGAGTGAGACTCCGTCTC
>NW_016900473.1:0-992 GCF_001698545.2 Rhinopithecus bieti | reverse complement strand
GCACTTGGATTTTTAACATTGTTTTATAATATTATTTTAAAATAATTGTTTCAAGTAATTATGGAAGAATTTGTTCCATAGACTGTAATGGAGAAACTAATATTATCTATGAATTTCAAGAGAGAACAATCAATATATTAATAGATAGTTCTTAGATTAATATTAACATAATTCCAAAATGCACCAAAATATTTTCATATTTCCATATATAAATATAAAAGATATTTATAATACTTTGTAGTAACCCTAAACCTAATCATAACCCTAAACATAATCATATTATAACTCTAAGCATAACTGTATCTTTTATATCCGCATATGCACACATATATATAATATTGCTTTTCATTTTGCTTTTTTTGATGAGCGAATTATTTTCTACCTTTTAGAAATCAGTATTAGGCAGTCTTGTCAAATGGAATCAAGATAAAATCACATATTCTGAAAATGCTCACCTCAAGCATTGCCTTTTGGATGCATGGATTTAAAATATATTCATAATGTAAATACTCAAAACATTTCCAAATATTAAGATGAATAAATTTAAAAGCATGAAAATATTTTTTCACATTTAGAAGGCCACCCTTCAAGATGTCTTTTCTGGAATCCAATTCAGTAATAGAAAATATACAGAATTCAAAGGGAACATACTTTGATTCGAGTAAAACATTCAATCTTTATCAATTATACAATAGTTTCCATTCTTCATTTCTACAATGTTTATGTTAGACATTTAACCATACATTATCATTCATATATTATATATATTCATATATCATATATATTCAAATTTTGACTGCTTCTTTGCATTTATAACTTTTAAACATGTCTTATGAGTTAGAATCCAAGAAAAGTTTTCTTATTTAATATATGACACATATATTATTTCTAATGAACATATGAATACAATAATAGAACAATCCTTTTCTACAGCTTTCAGAAGTCCTAATTATTCAGGGATTTAAAGGAAATCTAAAATATCAAAAATTATT
>NW_016900472.1:0-779 GCF_001698545.2 Rhinopithecus bieti | reverse complement strand
CACGAGGGAGTTTCCAAGCTGCGTAATGTAAAGAAAGCTTCATCTATGTGAGATGAATAAACATAGCAAAAGCATATTCACAGAAATCTTCTTTCCAGTATTTATCTGAAGATATTTCCTTTTCACCATAATCCAGAATGTGTTCCTGTAGGACCCTTCTTTGATCCCTCCATGACAGTTTCCAAGCTGCGTAATGTAAAGAAAGCTTTATCTATGTGAGATGATTACACATATCACAGAGTAGTTTCCTAGAAAGCTTCCTTCCAGTTTTGTCTGAGGCTATTTCCCTTTTCACCATCGGCATCAACATGCTCCCGAATGTCACTTGGTACCTGTTTCTCCAAAAGGGTTTGCCGACGGTGTATGAGAAGAGAGGTATAACACGGGGACTGGAATGCACACATCACTAAGCATTTCCTCGGAAAGCTTCTCTCCAGTTTCGGTCTAAACATATTTCCTTTTCACTGTTAGCCTCAAAGTGCTCCTGAATATCTCATCACACGCTGAAAATGCACAGGGCTAGAAAACTGCTCAGTGAAAAGAGAGACTTATCTGAGTGAGAGGAATTACGACGACACAGAGCAGTTTCACAGAAAGCTTCCTTCCTGATTTTAATAGAGGATATTTCTTTCTCCATATTCTAAGGATCGTTTCCTAATGTCTTTCCTCAGATTCCACAAAACAGTGATTTCAAGCTGCTCAATCCAAAGAATGGTTTAGCTCTGTGAGACGAATTCACACATCGCAAAGCAGTTGCTCAGAAGGTTTCTCTGCAGGTT
>NW_016900471.1:0-215 GCF_001698545.2 Rhinopithecus bieti | reverse complement strand
CCAACACTTCTACACTGCTGAAAATTACCAAGACAACAACAAAATGTTAGTTTTAGCTTTGGAAAATGAAAATCCAAAGTGAGAGAAGCCCAAGATACCATCCTACAGCTGAGAAAAGAATGTTACTATCTCACATGCCAGCTATATGCATTGAAAGGAAAACTTAAATCACAACAAACAGAAGAACCTGCTCAGGTTTTTCTTTACTGAGGCCG
>NW_016900470.1:0-218 GCF_001698545.2 Rhinopithecus bieti | reverse complement strand
ATTATACACATACAGTAAATCTTCATTTAATGTCACCTATAGGTCCTTGGAGACTGTGACTAGGTGAAATGATGTGTGAGGAAACAAATTTTACCATAGGATAATTGATATAAACAACTGTTCCATTCCTTTGGCATATTTCTGGACAAAACCTCACCAAACTTCTAAATGAAGTCCTCAAACAAATCTAATATTAAACATTGAAATAAACATGAAGT
>NW_016900469.1:0-219 GCF_001698545.2 Rhinopithecus bieti | reverse complement strand
GGGGGGGGGGGGAAAAAAAACCAAATTAAGGGGAAAGGGATTTGATTAGCCTTTTCTCAAAAAAAAAAAAAAAAAAGATGAGTGGAGGTGGCAAAAACCATCCAATTAATGGGCAAAGGATTTGCCTAGTCATTTCTCCAAAGAAAATATACAAATAGCCAATAGACACATGGAGAGAGGCTTATTATAAGCCATCAGGAAATGCTGGAGATACTGCTT
>NW_016900468.1:0-430 GCF_001698545.2 Rhinopithecus bieti | reverse complement strand
TTCAAGCGATTCTCCTGCCTCAGCCTCCTGAGTAGCTGGGATTACAGCATGCGCCACCACGCCCTGGCTAATTTTTTTTTTTTTTTTTGAGACGGAGTCTTGCTCTGCCGCCCAGGCTGGAGTGCAGTGGCTGGCTCTCAGCTCACTGCAAGCTCCGCCTCCCGGGTTCACGCCATTCTCCTGTCTCAGCCTCCCGAGTAGCTGGGACTACAGGCGCCCGCCTCGTCGCCCGGCTAGTTTTTTTTGTATTTTTTAGTAGAGACGGGGTTTCACCGTATTAGCCAGGATGGTCTCGATCTCCTGACCTCGTGATCCGCCCGTCTCGGCCTCCCAAAGTGCTGGGATTACAGGCTTGAGCCACCGCGCCCGGCCAATTTTGTATTTTAGTAGAGACGGGGTTTCACCATGTTGGCCAGGCTGGTCTTGAACT
>NW_016900467.1:0-218 GCF_001698545.2 Rhinopithecus bieti | reverse complement strand
GTATATATACTATGTGTATATATGTATATATATGCATGTATATGCATATATACTATGCAGCCATAAAATGAATAAGATCATGTCCTTTGCAGGGAAATGGATGAAGCTGGAAGCCATCATCCTCAGCAATCTAACACAGGAACAGAAAAGGAAACACCACAATTTCTCATTCATAAGTGGGAGCTGAACAATGAGAACACATGGACACAGGGAGGGGA
>NW_016900466.1:0-784 GCF_001698545.2 Rhinopithecus bieti | reverse complement strand
TGGTGATTTCTGCATTTCCAACTGAGGTACCTGGTTCATCTCACCGGGCCTGGTTGGACAGTGGGTGCAGCCCACGGAGGGTGAGCTGAAGCAGGGTGGAGCATTGCCTCACCTGGGAAGTGCAAGGAGTCTGGGGATTTCCCTTTCTTAGCCAAGGGAAGCTGTGACAGATTGTACCTGAAAAAATGGGACACTTCCGCCCAAATACTGTGCTTTTCCCACTGTCTTAGCAACCGGCAGACCAGGAGATTCTCTCCTGTGCCTGGCTCGGTGGGTCCCACACCCACGGAGCCTTGCTCACTGCTAGTGCAGCAGTATGAGATCAAACTGGGAGGCAGCAGCCTGGCTGGGGAGGGATGTCCACCATTGCTGAGGCTTGCATAGGTAAACAAAGCAGTGGGGAAGCTCAAACTGGGTGGAGCCCACTGCAGCTCAGCAAGGCCTACTGCCTCTGTAGACTCCACCTTTGTGAGCAGGGCATAGGTGAACAAAAGGCAGCAGACAACTTCTGCAGACTTAAACGTCCCTGTCTGACAGCTCTGAAAAGAGCAGTGGTTCTCCCAGCACAACATTTGAGCTCTGAAAACGGACAGACTGCCTCCTCAAGTGGGTCCCTGATCCCTGTATAGCCTAACTGGGAGACACCTCCCAGTAGGGGCTGACAGACACCTCATATAGGCGGGTGTCCCTCTGGGACGAAGCTTCCAGAGGAAAGATCAGGCAGCAATATTTGCTGTTCTGTAGCCTCCACTGTTGATACCCAGTCAAACAGTGTATGGAGTGG
>NW_016900465.1:0-224 GCF_001698545.2 Rhinopithecus bieti | reverse complement strand
CCTCTAGCTAGCTACAGAGTGCTGATTGGTGCATTTTACAATCCTCTTGTAAGACAGAAAAGTTCTCCAAGTACCCACTTGACCCAGGAAGTCCAGCTGGCTTCATCTCTCAATCGCGTTTCACCATGCTAGTCAGGATGATCTCGATCGCCTGACCTTGTGATCCACCCACTTTGGCCAACCAAAGTGCTATGATTACGGGTGTGAGCCACAGCACCTGACCC
>NW_016900464.1:0-219 GCF_001698545.2 Rhinopithecus bieti | reverse complement strand
TGAGACAGAGTCTTGCTCCGTCGCCCAGGCTGGAGTACAGTGGCAGGATCGCAGCTCACTGCAAGCTCCGCCTCCCAGGTTCACGCCATTCTCCTGCCTCAGCCTCTCGAGTAGCTGGGACTACAGGCGCCCACCAACTCGCCCGGCTAGTTTTTTGTATTTTTTAGTAGAGACGGGGTTTCACCGTGTTAGCCTGGATGGTCTCGATCTCCTGACCTC
>NW_016900463.1:0-224 GCF_001698545.2 Rhinopithecus bieti | reverse complement strand
TTTCATCACACTGAGTTCCACCCTACCCTTCTTGCAACAGTTTGCTAGCACTGTTGCTGTGGATTCTGCAAAGTGATATTTGGAGCTCATTGAGGGCTATGGTGAAAAAAGAAATATCCTCAGATGAAAACCAGAAAGAAGCCCTCTGAGAAACTGCATTGCCATGTGTGAATGCAACTCACAGAGTTATACGTTTCACCTCAGTGATCAGTTGGCTAACAAAG
>NW_016900462.1:0-216 GCF_001698545.2 Rhinopithecus bieti | reverse complement strand
GAAGCTCTGACTTCTTAGAAATGGTGAATTCCATAGTGCAGGTCAGGGAAACTTGCATGTAATTTAGCACTTTTACCCTTCCTTCCTTCCTTCCTTCCTTCCTTTCTTTCTTTCTTTCTTTCTTTCTTTCTTTCTTTCTTTCTTTCTTTCTTTCTTTCTTTCTTTCTTTCTTTCTCTCTCTCTCTCTTTCTTTCTCTCTCTCCCTCTCTCTCTCTT
>NW_016900461.1:0-217 GCF_001698545.2 Rhinopithecus bieti | reverse complement strand
GTAAGAAGTGCTTTTCACCTCCTGCCATGATTCTGAGGCCTCCCCATTCACATAGAACTGTAAGTCCAATTAAACCTCTCTTTGTTCCAAGTTTCAGGTATGTCTTTATCAGCAGCATGAAAACATATGAATACAATAAACTGGTACCAGTAGAGTGGGACATTGCTAAAAGATCCCCAAAATGTGGAAGCAACTTTGGTACTGGGTAACAGACAGA
>NW_016900460.1:0-214 GCF_001698545.2 Rhinopithecus bieti | reverse complement strand
GGCGACAGAGCAAGACTCCGTCTCAAAAAAAAAAAAAAAAAAAAAGGAAATCCCAAAACTCTGGGGACCCCTAAAATTAATGTGAAATTTAAAATGGGGTATATGTGAAATCACTTTGAAAATAAAAAAACTCTATATAAATACAAGAAAATCTCTCAAGACAGATAGTAGCCAATGTACTATTTAATACCAAAACGTAGGTCAGCTTCTTACT
>NW_016900459.1:0-558 GCF_001698545.2 Rhinopithecus bieti | reverse complement strand
TCATTTTACTTCCAAATTTCCAAATTCTGGAAAGATCAGGTAGGGAGAAAATGTAAATGTTTCAATGCTGTTTATAAAAGTATAATTTACCAAATTGTTGTAAGCTATAGATAAATTAGGAGTTTCAAAAAAGCTTTCTTAAATCTGGAAAATAAAATCTTTTTTAAACCAACAAATTTGAAATCATAAAATCATTATTGTCCAGGCGCTGTGGCTCATGCCTGTAATCCCAGCACTTTGGAAGGCTGAGGCAGGTAGATCACGAAGTCAGGAGATCAAGACCATCCTGGCTAATGCAGTGAAACCCTGTCTCTACTAAAATTCAAACAAAATAGCTGGGCATGGTAACAGGCACCTGTAGTCCCAGCTACTCAAGCAGGAGAATTGCTGAACCCGGGTGGTCGAGCTTGCAGTGAGCCAAGATTGCACACACACCACTGAACTCCAGCCTGGCCGACAGAGCGAGACTCCATCTCAAAGAAAACAAACAAACAAAAAAATATCCTCATCAGTTCATCCAGCCTCATGGAATTAATTATTGTTCTGCTTAATAAAGCT
>NW_016900458.1:0-1735 GCF_001698545.2 Rhinopithecus bieti | reverse complement strand
CTCTGCGTCGGGTGGTCTGCTGCCTGGGGAGGGTGGTGAGGGAGGCGCACCGGCCCGCACCAGCCTGGTGTCGCAGGCGCCTGGCTCAGGGCCGGGCCTGCGGGGCTGCTGTGGCTGAAATGGTAGTGGTGGTGGTGGTGGTGGTGATGGTGGTAGACCAGGTGGTGCACTGAGGCTGTGTGCCTGCCCGCCCGGCGCTGGCGGTGCCCGGGACCCTGGCCTTGCACAGCGCTAGGGTCCACCTTCTTGTGCCAGCGGCTCTGCCAGCGGGCATAGAGGCGCAAGCTGCGCCGCTTGACCTTGCGGAATATGTGGCCCACATACTTCAGCAGCTCTTCGTAGCAGCTGCCAGGCTCGGAGAAGCTGGCCAGTGTGCTGTCGTTGGAGAGGTGACGCGCCCGCTGCTCCCGCATCAGCTGGCTCTCCCGCTGCTTTGTCTCTGAGAACTGCGTGGCAATCACCACCAGGCACAGGTTGATCATGAAGAAGGAGCCCACCTGTGACGGGGCGGGCAGGCGGGTGGCAGTGAGTGGGTGAGTCTCTGATTCGCCACTGAGCCCTACTGCGCGCTGCCTATTCGAGTGGGGCCACGCCATAAGCACAGTGGGCGGGGTGCCCTGCTATGGGCAGGTTGCTGCGGTGTTCACTGCTGAGCCCCACGTCTGGAGCAGGCGGCACACAGTAGCTGCTTTATGCCTATTTGGACAAAGGACCTGGAACCCTCTTTCCTGTTTCTCCATGTGGCTCAGCCCCTCCTTCGCCTGCAGGTCTGCCCTTGAGGTGACCCTCTCAGCGGTGGCCACTCTCCCCTCCCCAGCACCCCAGGTGTGTTTCCTCCTTAGCACCAGCCAGTGTGCAGCAAATCTCTGCTCGTTCTCCTCGCTTGCTCTCTGAGAACAAGCTGGGGATGTCTGTCTGCTTCTGTTACCTGCTGGGTCCTTGCAGGGTGGCTCTAGGTACACCCAGGACCCTACAGATGTCTGCGGCCTGATTAACCCAACTCTGCTGGGACCCCATGGGGCCTGTGAGAGGACCAGGTGAGGAGCACACCTGCGGCCACACGCGCTGTGGAAAGCTGCGCTGGGAGGCTATGTACTCTCCAGAGGTGTCCCTGGCTGTTCAGCCCTGAGCCAGCACCCACAGGCCTGGACCCTGTCTAGGTGATGCCATGGCCTCTTGAGGTCCCCAACCGCACCTCCCCACCCCGCAAGCTCTGCCTCCCTCCCCTATGTGCTCCCTTCAGCTAGAGGCTAGACAGAAGCCCCTGTGACCACCCAGGTACCCCACCCCACCTCCAGCCAGCTAACACCAGGGCCCACCACGGCGAACGCTGCCGCCCACACTCACGATGATGAGCAGGATGAAATAGATGAAATTGTAGAACGAGTGGGCGTCCATGACGTAGTACATGATGTCCACCCAGCCTTCCAGCGTGATCACCTGGGGGGGCAGTGGCTGGACTTGGGCCCGCACGACCCCTCCTCCTCCTCCCCGTGCCCCTGGGGTCTCGGCTGGGGGGCGAGTCCTGCACCCGCTCCCCTGCCGTGCCCCAGGGTCCCCGTTCCATCTTCTTGCCGCCCACCTGGAAGATGGCGATCCAGGCGTAGCCAATGTTGTCGAAGTTGATGGCACCGTTGTGGGGGTTGGAGTCACCCGAGCGGCACACGTTGTAATACTGGTTCCAGTTGATGCAGGCATTGCGCGTGGCGCCCACCCCCTCGGCCTGTGGCTGCAC
>NW_016900457.1:0-222 GCF_001698545.2 Rhinopithecus bieti | reverse complement strand
CCCCATCTCTACTAAAATACAAAACAAAATTAGCTGGGCGTGGTGGCGGACACCTGTAGTCCCAGCTACTCAGGAGGCTGAGATGGGAAAATGGCATGAACCCTGGAGGCGGATCTGGCAGTGAGGAGAGTCCCCGCCACTGCAGTCCAGCCTGGGTGATAGGGCAAGACTCTGTCTCAAAAAAAAAAAAAAAAAAAAAAAAAAAAAAAAAAAAAAAAAAAG
>NW_016900456.1:0-1006 GCF_001698545.2 Rhinopithecus bieti | reverse complement strand
TTAAGAAAAAAACAGTATACGCTATTCCTTTAAAAGCCAAGGTAAATTTAAAATCTATAATTGATAATTAAAGGTATTCTCAGTAGCCCTGTAACACTCTAGCACTTTTTTGTCAGTGTAAACAAGGGCGTATCCCAAAAGCCCTGAGGCCTTCCTATCAAAATCCTTAACCCAATAACCCGCAGATGGCCCAGATGCATTCAGTCTGTAGAGGCAGCTGCTTTGCTAACAGAAAAAAAAAAGGCCATCTATACGAATTCTAAGTTAATTTGGACTAAACAATGTCTTATTAATAGCAAAGGATAATTGAAATCCCAAACTTACAAGGTTTTCAACAAAAGTAAAGTTTGCCAAAAGTTAACAGTGTAACACGTCTTATAGTAATTTCCAGTCTTGTGGCCTTAGTCTAGTCCATAGACATAAAGAAAGTTTGCTTTAAAAAAAGAAAAAAAAGAACGGTTATCTTAAAAAAAGGAAAAAAAAGAAAAAAAAAAAAAGGAGGCAGAATTTATGTAAAAGAGTATTATATAGTAGATTCTTGTCTTGAAATAAATTAACTGGTTGTTTAACGAAAACATGTTTGCAATAAGTCAGAAAGTTGAGACATGTTGAAGAATTGCCTGTGAAAGTCATGAAAGAAAAGAAGTTATAAAAAATTATGCAAAAAATGTTGTATAATTTAAAATAATAAGGCTTTCTCAGTACTATTGAAAAAACAGTTTATGTGCAAGGTGTATAAGAAAAGTAAAATATACTTTTGGTCAAAAGATGATAAGGAGGCATAAAAGTGTGGATTTTACCTACATTAAAAGGTTAAAAAAATTGTTTGAAAGTTTAAGCAAGTTTTAAAATGTTAATTGTAAAGAAGAAAATTCCGTGTGTAAACATATTAACTAAAGTTAAAAAGATATCAGCCAGTTTTTCTGTGAACTGGACATTAAAGGAAAAATGCAACAGGTTTTTCTGAAAGCACCAACCTGCTCTTTAGCAAAAATTATAAAAGGTT
>NW_016900455.1:0-215 GCF_001698545.2 Rhinopithecus bieti | reverse complement strand
GTTACACATCTGTAAGGCTAATGTTAGAGATTGCTATGAAATATTACCATCTGGTCAGTCAAGGCTCTGTTCTCAGGCCAGTCAAGGCTCTGTTCTCAGGCATGGTGGGTGGAAAGTATCACTGTC
Source organism: Rhinopithecus bieti (assembly GCF_001698545.2). Lineage (NCBI taxonomy): Eukaryota > Metazoa > Chordata > Mammalia > Primates > Cercopithecidae > Rhinopithecus > Rhinopithecus bieti. Next base: position 89 of record NW_016900455.1, on the reverse strand, counting down.
TAGGGGTACTTGACCATGGGAGAGGTAGCAGAAGGAAACTTTTCTTGTATCTTCTTGTGCTCATTTAAACTATAAATGTCTCCAGAGAG
>NW_016900453.1:0-992 GCF_001698545.2 Rhinopithecus bieti | reverse complement strand
TTTGAGATGGAGTCTCGCTCTGTCGCCCAGGCTGGAGTGCAGTGGCTTGATCCCTGCTCACTGCTACCTCCACCTCCCGGGTTCAGGCAATTCTGCCTCAGCCTCCCAAGTAGCTGGGATTACAGGTGCCTGCCACCACGCCTGGCTAATTTTGTATTTTAGTAGAGACTAGGTTTCACCATATTGGTTAGGCTGCCCTCAAACTCCTGACCTTGTGATCTGCCCACCTTGGCCTCCCAAAGTGCTGGGATTACAGGCATGAGCCACTGCTCCCAGTCCCAGAGTCTCTTACAGTGCTTTTTTTTTTTTTTTCCTCTTTTATTGTTTCTTTTCTTTTCTTTTCTTTTCTTTTTTTGTTTTTTTCTTTCTTTTTTTGAGACAGAGCCTCACTCTGTCAACCAGGCTTGAGCCATCTTGGCTCACTACAACCTCCGCCTTCCAGGTTCGAACAATTCTCCTGCCTCAGCCTCCCAAGTAGCTGGAATTACAGGTGCCTGCCACCACACACGGCTAATTTTGTATTTTAATAGAGACAGGGCTTCACCATATTGGCCAGGCTAGTGATCCGCCTGCCTTGGCCTCCCAAAGTGCTGGAATTACAGGTGTGAGTCACTGTGCCCGGCCTCTTACAGTGTCTTCACGGCCTAATGAAGTATAAACATGTGGATTGCGCATCCTCAGAGAGAGGAAGATGGACCTCTCATAAAAGCACATTATGGGCCGGGCGCGGTGGCTCAAGCCTGTAATCCCAGCACTTTGGGAGGCCGAGACGGGCAGATCACGAGGTCAGGAGATGGAGACCATCCTGGCTAACACGGTGAAACCCCGTCTCTACTAAAAACTACAAAAAACTAGCCGGGCGACGTGGCGGCGCCTGTAGTCCCAGCTACTCGGGAGGCTGAGACAGGAGAATGGCCTGAACCCGGGAGGCGGAGCTTGCAGTGAGCTGAGATCCGGCCACAGCACTCCAGCCTGGGTGACAGAGCGAGGAT
>NW_016900452.1:0-215 GCF_001698545.2 Rhinopithecus bieti | reverse complement strand
AGCTCATTTTATTTATTTTTTTTATTATACTTTAAGTTCTGGGGTACATGTGCACAATGTGCAGGTTTGTTACATATGTATACGTGTGCCATGTTGGTGTGCTGCACCCATTAAGTCATCATTTACATTAGGTATATCTCCTACTGCTATCCCTTCCCCCTCCCCCAACCCCATGACAGGCCCCAGTGTGTAGTGTTCCCCACCCTGTGTGCAAG
>NW_016900451.1:0-223 GCF_001698545.2 Rhinopithecus bieti | reverse complement strand
GTCTTTCTCTCTTTCCCTTCTCTTTCTCTTTCTTTCTTTCTTCTTTCTTTCTCTTTGTCTTTCTTTCTTCTTTCTCCTTCCTTCCTTCCTTTCTTCCTTCCTGCCTGCCTGCCTTCCTTCCCTCCCTCCCTTCTCTCTTCCTTCCCTCCTTCCTTCCTTTTTTCTTTTCTTTTCTTTTCTTTTCTTTTCTTTTCTTTTCTTTTCTTCTTTCTTTCTTTCTTTC
>NW_016900450.1:0-218 GCF_001698545.2 Rhinopithecus bieti | reverse complement strand
CCTGTTTTGTGGAATCTGAGAACTGATATTTCGGATCCCTTGGAAAACTACAGGGCCAAAGGAAAGATCCTCCTATACAAATGAGAATCAAGCTTTCGGAGAAACCTCCTTGTGATCTCTGAATTCCCTTCACAGAGTTACAGTTTTCCCCTCATGTAGCCGTTCGCTAGGACTGATCTCGTGGAATTTGCAAAGCGATATTTGGGAGCCCATTGAGG
>NW_016900449.1:0-431 GCF_001698545.2 Rhinopithecus bieti | reverse complement strand
AGGCGCGGTGGCTCAAGCCTGTAATCCCAGCACTTTGGGAGGCCGAGACGGGCGGATCATGAGGTCAGGAGATCGAGACCATCCTGGCTAACACGGTGAAACCCCGTCTCTACTAAAAGTACAAAAAACTAGCCTGGCGTGGTGGTGGGCGCCTGTAGTCCCAGCTACTCGGGAGGCTGAGGCAGGAGAATGGCGGGAACCCGGGAGGCGGAGCTTGCAGTGAGCTGAGATCCGGCCACTGCACTCCAGCCTGGGTGACAGAGCGAGACTCCGTCTCAAAAAAAAAAAAAAAAAAAAAAAAAACTATTTTGTAGCCTATTCAGTATTACTTTCTGAACACATCATTTCTCTGTTCAGGATAACAAAGAATAAGTGTCATACAAAATGTTTCACATGAAAAAAACTGGTCTCTTTTTTCACAATGCTGTTTA
>NW_016900448.1:0-219 GCF_001698545.2 Rhinopithecus bieti | reverse complement strand
GACAGAGAAACTAACATAACTCAAACACATGGCCATTTTCCCCTCAGGATATTTACTGAATTCTAGGGTATATAGGGCAGAAGACTAAAACTGTAAGCAAACAGCCTTTGAAGAACAAAGCAAAAGTCTAGTATCTGTTAAGAAAGTAGTTGGGCATCTATTAGGAGGAGGGTCTTTAGAGGACAAAAGGACTCTCAGCTGAAAATTCTCAGTAGCTCA
>NW_016900447.1:0-780 GCF_001698545.2 Rhinopithecus bieti | reverse complement strand
TATTTCTCCACATCCTCTCCAGCATCTGTTGTTTCTTGACTTTTAATGATCTCCATTCTAACTGGCAAGAGATGGTATCTCATTGTGCTTTTGATTTGCATTCCTCTAATGACCAGTGATGATGAGCTTTTCCTTTTTTTATATATATATGCTTGTTGGCTGCATAAATGTATTCTTTTGAGAAGTGTCTGTTCATATCCTTCGCCCATTTTTTGATGGGGTTGTTTTGTTTTTTGTTTTTTTTTGTAAATTTGCTTAAGTTCTTTGTAGATTCTGGTTATTAGCCCTTTGTAAGTGGATAGATTGCAAAACTTTCTCCCATTCTATAGGTTGCCTATTCACTCATGATAGTTTCCTTTCCTGTGCAGAACTCATTAGTTTAATTAGATCCCATTTGTCAATTTTGGCTTTTGTTGTCATTGCTTTTAGTGTTTTAGTCATGAAGTCTTTGCCCATGCCTATGTCCTGAATGGTATTGCCTAGGGTTTCTTCTAGGGTTTTATGGTTTTAGGTTTACGTTTAAGTCTTTAATCCATCCTGAGTTAATTTTGTATAAGGTGTAAGGAAGGGGTCCAGTTTCAATTTTCTACATATGGCTAGTCAGTTTTCCCAACACCACTTATTAAACAGGGAATCCTTTCCCCATTGCTTGTTTGTGTCAGGTTTGTCAAATATCAAAGGGTTGCAGATGTGTGGCATTATTTCTGAGGCCTCTGTTCTGTTCCATTGGCCTATATATCTGTTTTGGTACCAGTACCATGCAGTTTTAGTTACTCCAGA
>NW_016900446.1:0-224 GCF_001698545.2 Rhinopithecus bieti | reverse complement strand
ATAATCGCCTTTCCAATCTGCTTCAAGCACCTTAAAGATCCAAATCTTCATGATATAAATTTGGGCTTTAGGCCAGGTACATATGACATTAAAATTCAAACTAATTCCGTATACTAGTATTCACAGCATTCCCATTTTTTTTTTGCCCATTTTTTTTATATTAATTTAATTTTTTTTTTATTTGTTTTTTTTTTTTTTTTTTTTTGAGACAGAGTCTCACTCTG
>NW_016900445.1:0-211 GCF_001698545.2 Rhinopithecus bieti | reverse complement strand
TTTTGTACTTTCCTTATCCTCCTTTCCCATGCATTGTGTGTGTGTGTGTGTGTGTGTGTGTGTGTACATACAGATAAACAACTTGGTACAACTGTAAATTTTACTTCCTTTTCTGATAATCACCCTGGCAAAATGCAATTAATTATAAAATAAGATCTACACTCTCTTAAGAAATGTGGCTTTGAAAGTGAATTTAGTCACTTATCACCGC
>NW_016900444.1:0-215 GCF_001698545.2 Rhinopithecus bieti | reverse complement strand
TGAGCCCAGGAGGTCAAGGCTGCAATGAGCTATAATTGTGCCACTGTACTCCAGCCTGGGCAACAGAGTGAGACTGTTCAAACATTTTTTAAAAAAGGAATACTCTTTCTACTCAGTTTCCTTCCTTCCTCTTTCTTTCTTTCTTTCTTTCTTTCTTTCTTTCTTTCTTTCTTTCTTTCTTTCTTTCTTTCTTTCTTTCTTTCTTTTTCTTTCCC
>NW_016900443.1:0-214 GCF_001698545.2 Rhinopithecus bieti | reverse complement strand
GATCACAAGGTCAGGAGATCGAGACCATCCTGGCTAACATGGTGAAACCCTGTCTCTACTAAAAATACAAAAAACTAGCCAGGCGAGATGGCGGGCGCCTGTAGTCCCAGCTACTTGGGAGGCTGAGGCAGGAGAATGGTGTAAACCCAGGAGGCGGAGCTTGCAGTGAGCACTGATGGCGTCACTGCACTCCAGCCTGGGTGACAGAGCGAGA
>NW_016900442.1:0-430 GCF_001698545.2 Rhinopithecus bieti | reverse complement strand
CAATTATGCCTAACATAATACAGCTATCCTTCATACAACCAAAATGCACCAATCCCCAACCCAAATACTATTACATAAAGCTGATAATACTTAAATGCTGATATGAAGTCAATAAATCTTTTTTTTGAGACAGAGTCTCGCTTGTTGCCCAGGCTGGAGTGCAGTGGCACGATCTCAGCTCACTGCAACCTCTGCCTCCTGGGTTCAAGCAATTCTTCTGCCTCAGCCTCCCGAGTAACTGGGACTACAGGCGTGCGTCACGATGCTGGCCAATTTTTTTTTTGTATTTTAGTAGAGACAGAGTTTCACCATGTTTGCCAGGCTGGTCTCGAGCTCCTGACCTCAAGTGATCCACCTGCCTCGGCCTTTCAAAGTGCTGGGATTACAGACGTGAGCCACTGTGCTTAGCCTGAAGTCAATAAATCTTATG
>NW_016900441.1:0-211 GCF_001698545.2 Rhinopithecus bieti | reverse complement strand
AAAACTGCTGCTCCCCAAATTCTCAACCCCAACTATTCCTTTCTTTCTTTCTTTTTTTTTTTTTTTTTTGAGGGGGTTTCCCCTTGTCACCCAGGCTTGAGTGCAATGGCTTGATCTCGGCTCACTGCAACCTCCACCTCCCGGATTCAAGCAATTCTGCCTCAGTCTCCCGAGTAGCTGGGATTACAGGTGCCCGCCACCATGCCCAGCT
>NW_016900440.1:0-996 GCF_001698545.2 Rhinopithecus bieti | reverse complement strand
CCGCGCCCGGCCTCTGCAGTCCATTTGTAACTACACATTTGTTTAGTTACTTATTGAATGTCTCCTCTAATGTTCTCTAAGTTCTCCTAGAAAAGGAACTGAATCTATTTTGTTCACCAAGATAAAGTCACATAACATTTTTTAAAAGCTGGTGGATGGGAGCCAAAGTGTGGAGGAGGGTTGTTTGTCCTCAGAGAAGAGGATGGTGGCTGGGGACGCCCCTGAATTCCTCCCGTGTCTTATTTACTGCTGTATTCTCAGCACCTAGCACAGCGTACATGCTCACTGTATATTTGTTGAATAAATAAGTATTAACATGAATTGACTTTTCATTTCCTGCAAATCTTAAAATCACCCAAGGGAAGAGACAGTAAATGTGTGTCTATGCTGCGGGCATTGGAGGGACTTGGGTGAGCGTGGTGGTTACCCACAAACTTGAGAGGTGTGAGTTGTGTTGGCTCCTGCCTCCTATGCCTGCCTCCCTTCTGACAGTGTGTAGGTTGACAGAAGGAAGCATGGCAATGGCTTTTGACACCCAGGTTGCCATTTGACAGTGTCCACTGGATAGAATTCATAGGACTCATGAAAGAATATATGTTTTATTTGGTTGAGGGCCAGAATTTTCATTTGCTTACATCAATCTGAGTCTGGAAATTCTGAAATTTGCTCACTGGTGATACCTAGATTAAGGATGATGCCCCTATTCATTTTGCTTGAGAACTCCTTTTAAGCATAGCAGTGAAGAAATCCGATTTCTGGCATTTCCTTATACGTTGAAATTTTATCTGACTTAAGAATCACTATCAAAAGTTCTATATTAGTGCAAGAAACATGCTGAACTTAGTATCTAGGCAAACCGGATAAGTGTGACATTGGTATAAAATATTGAAGATGTACATATTATATAAATATGTAAGTATGTAAATAAATGCATTATTAAATACATCAATATATGTTGAAAAGCTATATATTATAAAAAATGCTTCCTCAACCAAA
>NW_016900439.1:0-781 GCF_001698545.2 Rhinopithecus bieti | reverse complement strand
AATAAAATAAAATAAGAAATAAAAATAAAAATCATAGAATTAAAAAAAAAAAAAGAACTAGCCTGTACTATCTCAGGAGAGCCCACTGAGCACCCTTCTCCAATTTTGAGGCTCAGTGATATGAGGCTGGTATTGTGAGAGTATTTACAACATTGACTTGGCAAAAGCTACAAATCTGAGCTTTTGTTTCACAGTTGATCAGCACAACTTTGGTTACCAGGCAGTTTTATTGGACTCAATCTTCAGACTGAAGATTTTCTGATAAAGTAGCTGAGATGGTGGTTCAATTTGCTTTCCCTCTACTTTACAGAGGAAAAGCACATTACACACTATTCCTAATCTTCACTAAGAAGCATTACCCCAGGTTGTAGAAACCTTGAGGGCACTAAACAAAGACACATTTTGAAATACTGTTATTGATGTCCAGAAAGTATACAACTAATGACTTGGAAATCAATCCTTTTGCCCAAAAGGTAGTTTTGGTTTGTTTTAATAAAGTTGAATGGTAACTCAATTTGAGCTGCCAATAAATAGATCATTAGCAATCATTTTATAATAACTATAATCTTGTACATAAAACTCAGAAGCAGTCTGAAAATCTGAATGGCATTATTATAATAAACAGTGAATATGGTTTGTGATTGTTTACATTTTAAAGACAAAATGAGAAAGAGAGAAATAGAATTGATGTGGAATTCTATTTCATTCTAATAGTAAGTTATATTTATTTAAAAATACATAATCTAATCGAAACCAAAGCCTACTCATCTCATTAATAAAT
>NW_016900438.1:0-223 GCF_001698545.2 Rhinopithecus bieti | reverse complement strand
GGCAAGCTCTGCCTCCCGGGTTTATGCCATTCTCCTGCCTCAGCCTCCCGAGTAGCTGGGACTACAGGCACCCGCCACCTCGCCCGGCTAGTTTTTTGTATTTTTAGTAGAGACGGGCTTTCACCGTGTTAGCCAGGATGGTCTCGATCTCCTGACCTCGTGATCCGCCTGTCTCGGCCTCCCAAAGTGCTGGGATTACAGGCTTGAGCCACCACGCCCGGCC
>NW_016900437.1:0-224 GCF_001698545.2 Rhinopithecus bieti | reverse complement strand
ACAAAAATTAGCCAGGTGTGGTGGTGCACGCCTATAGTCCCAGCTACTTGGAAGGCTGAGGCATGAGAATTGCTTGAATACCAGGAGGCAGAGGTTGCAGTGAGCCAAGATTGTGCCATTGCACTCCATCCTGGTCAACAAAGCAAGACTCTGTCTCAAAAAAAAAAAAAAAAAAAAAAAAAAAAAATTGGGGGGCCCCGGGCCCCAGCCCCTGGGGAAAGGGG
>NW_016900436.1:0-1007 GCF_001698545.2 Rhinopithecus bieti | reverse complement strand
GAATGTAAATGACCTGACGGAGCTGAAAACACAGCATGAGAACTTCATGAAGCATACGTAAGTATCAATAGCCAAATTGATCAAGTGGAAGCAAGGATATCAGAGATTCAAGATCAACTTACAAAATAAAGCAAGAAGAAAAGTTTGGAGAAAAAAGAATGAAAAGGAATGAAGAAAGCCTCCAAGAAATATGGGACTATGTGAAAAGACCAAATCTACGTGATTGGTGTACCAGAAAGTGACGGGCAGAATGGAATCAGGTTGGAAAACACTCTTCAGGATATTATCCAGGAGAACTTCCCCAACCTAGCAAGGCAGGCCAACATTCAAATTCTGGAAATACAGAGAACACCACAAAGATACTCCTCAAGAAGAGCAACCCCAAGACACATGATCATCAGATTCACCAAGGTTGAAATGAAGGAAAAAACGTTAAGGACAGTCAAAGAGAAAGGTCAGGTTACCCATAAAGGGAAGCCCATCACACTAACAGCAGAAACCCTACAAGCCAGAAGAGAGTGGGGCCATTTTCAACATTCTTAAAGAAAAGAATTTTCAACCTAGAATTTCATATCCAGCCAAACTGAGCTTCATAAGCGAATACAATCCTTTACAGAGAAGCAAATGCTGAGAGATTTTGTCACCACCAGGCCTGCCTTACAAGAGCTCCTGATGGAAGTACTAAACATGGAAAGGAACAACTGGTACCAGCCACTGCAAAACATACCAAATTGTAAACACCATCAACACTGTGAAGAAACTGCATCAACTAACGGATAAAATAACCAGCCAGCATCATCATGATAGGATCAAATTCACACATGGCAGTATTAATCCTAAATGTGAACAAGCTAAATGCCCCAATCAAAAGACACAGACTGGCAAATTGGATAAAGTGTCAAGACCCATTGGTGTGCTGTATTCAGGAGACCCATCTCATGTGCAAAGAAACACATAGGCTTAAAATAAAGGGATGGAGGAATATCAACCAAGCAAATGGAAAGCAA
>NW_016900435.1:0-246 GCF_001698545.2 Rhinopithecus bieti | reverse complement strand
AAATGGTGCTTATCTTGACTGAACATTCAGAACAAGGATATTATTTTCAGTGATTTTGTGAGATCGGCTGAACCACTTATGAAAATAATTAAAAAAAAAAATCTCTTTGCCCTCATGACAGTTGTTCAGGGCATGGAACTTTAACATTTTAATATAAACTTTCATCCAGTTAACTTCATAACTTTTACATTACAGAATTTATTTTCCTGTCAATGAAAACAATTTTAAAGATACCAGTGGGACAGG
>NW_016900434.1:0-360 GCF_001698545.2 Rhinopithecus bieti | reverse complement strand
GACTGTTTCTACATTGTCAACAACATTAGGTATCCTCTGGTTTGATGCACGTGAAATCAGTCTATATAGCTGCATTGTCCAAATGTTTTTTCTTCATGGATTCACTTTTATGGAATCTGGGGTGCTGGTGGCTATGGCCTTTGACCGTTATGTGGCCATCTGTGATCCTCTGAGGTACACTACCATTCTCACTAATTCCAGAATCATTCAGATGGATTTCCTGATGATTACATGTGCTGTAGTACTAATACTACCACTACTTTTGTTCCTTAAGCCTCTCTATTTCTATAGAATGAATGCCCTTTCCCACTCCTACTGTTACCATCCAGATGTGATTCAATTAGCGTGTTCAGACATTCA
>NW_016900433.1:0-683 GCF_001698545.2 Rhinopithecus bieti | reverse complement strand
TGGTGCCTCCCCTTCTCCATGGTCTGGTCAGTTGTGCACAGTTGGGCGCCTGACTTTACAAGTTTATTGTCCTTTTAATTTTGACTGAACTGAAAGCACAAAGAAGACTGCACAGAAAATCTGGAAACAGTTGCAGGTGTCGGGAGGATGATGAAATCGAGCTGTCTTTTAACTTTTGTATGTGTTTTCTCTGAATTTGCTGGACTGTGCTGGCAAGGGCTTTGTTTACGATCAAATTGTACTAGTGTCTGCAGGGTTTGTCAGTACTCGTCAAAGCCAAGTCCAATTAAAAAAAAAAAAAGTCTTTGCCCTCCAATTTGTGTTTGATGTTGACTTTCAGTATGCGTAAAAAATAGGCCTCTTTGAGAGCTGTTCCAGAGCAGCAGAGTTTGGAAGGTGTTGGTGTTGGTCGGGTTTGAAAACAAGACTCTGGGTACCATTCTCTTCATCACTATCTGCTGCTGCCAGAGTCGGTGGGGCACTGCTCAGCGGATCTTCTGCGAGTGCTTGAAGCAGGCCTGACTGCACACGTGTTCATCATTGTGTCTAAAACATCACCCACAGGCCTGCGCTTGTGACAAGGAGTGGAGAAATGCCAGTGTCCTGGGTGGAGATCCCCACTGCAGCCCGGAAACTGAGGCGGGCACAGGGGGGCTGCAGCTAGGGTGAGGCAGGCACAGGTG
>NW_016900432.1:0-2231 GCF_001698545.2 Rhinopithecus bieti | reverse complement strand
CAATTACTGTCATTAGATCCCAAATGTAATTGAAATAGCTTTACTAGGAAGTTAATATCATAACCTGCATTCTATTTTGTTAAATATTTCTTAGAAATAAATTCCAATGCAGTTTGAGGAACTGGAATTTTAGATCTATAGTTCCTGACAATATGAGATGTACTTTCCTTCCTATCTTGTCTTCTTGTTTCTGTTAATGAAAGTAAATGTATAGTAGTCTCCCTTTCTGCACAGGGGATAAGTTCCAAGACCCCAGTGGATGTCTGAAACCATGGATAGTACCAAACCCTATATATTCTATAGTTTCTTTCATACATACATACCTATGATAAAGTTTAATTTATAAATTAGGTACAGTAAGATGTTAACACTAATAATAAAATAGAACAATTATAACAATATGCCAGCATCACTACTTCTGTACTTTGTGGTAATTATTAAATAAATTAAGAATTACTCGAACACAAGCACTGCAGTAATACTGCAGCAGTCAGTCTGATAACCAAGATAGCTACTAAGTGACTAACAGGTTAAGAGTGTATACAGTGTGAATATTCTGGACAAAAGGATGTTTTACATTCCTGGTGGGACAGTGTGGGATGCCTAGAGATTTGACACACGACTCAGGATGTTACTCAGAATGGCACATCATTTAAACCTTATGAACTATTTATTTCTGGAATTTTACATTTAATATTTTCAGGCCTCAGTTGACTGCGGATAACTGAAAACATGAGAAGTGAAACCACAAATAGCAGGGGAGTGCCATATACATTTGAAAATATATTTGAAATATTCAAATTATTCACATTTTAACCTGTTTTCCCCTGCCTTCCCACCGCCAGCCCTCCAGCAGTGACACCATCTCAGGCTTGTACCTAAGACTCATACTTCCTTTCCCACACCAGGACCAGAGGTGGTGGCATTGTCAGGGGCTGGTCCTCCCACCCTACCAGCTTCCCTGCTCCCTGTTTCCTCCCTCTCTCCCCACTGGAACCATCACCCTTTTAAAACCATTTGTGATGTACAATCAATAGAATACTCATTTGCTTATTCATTAATCTGTTTTAGAAATTTGAGTTGTTTCCATATCTTGGGTATTGTGAGTAATGCTGCAGTGAACATGGGAGTGCAGATTATCTGTTGGAGATCCTGATTTCAGTTCTTTTGGGTATATACAAAGAGGTGGGATTGATGGATCATCAGCAGTAGTTCTATTTGTGAGGAACCTCCATAGTGTTTTCATGCACCATTTTGCATTCTCACCAACAATATACAAGTATTCCAATTTCTCCACATTCTGACCAACATTTATATTTTGTTTTGTTTTTTTCTTTATTTGTTTTGTAATAGCCATCCCAACAGGTGTGAGGTGATATCTCATTGTAGTTTTCATTTGCATTTCCCTGATGATTAGTGATGCTAAGCACTTTTCATATACTTGGTGTTCATGTTTATCTTCTTTGAAGAAATGTCTATTCCAGTCCTTTGCCTTCCTTTAGTATTTTCAATTTATAATTGACACATAATAATTGTACATATTTATGAGGTAAAGTGTGATGTTTGAAAGCATGTATACGTTGTATAATGATGAAATCAAGGTAATTATATCCATCACTTTAAACATCTATCATTGTACTGATAGCATTCAAAATCTTCTCGTCTAGCTAACTTGAAGTATACATTACATTGTTATTTGGTATAGTCACTCTACTGTGTAATAGAACATCAGGCCCTATTCCTCTCATCTTACTAACTTTGTACCAATTTACCAGCCTCTCCCAGTTCCCCACTCCCTGCTACCCTCCTCCGCCTTTAATAACCAATATTTTCTCTCTGTTTTATGAAGTTAACTTTTTTAGATTCCACATGAGTGAGATCACATAGTATTTGTCTTTCTGTGGCTTGACTTATTTAACTTAACATAATGCCCTCCATATTCATCCATGTTCCTACAAATGACAGTATTTCATCCTATTTTATGGCTGAATAGTATTCCACCATATATTAATAATATATATATATTCCACTATATATATACACCATATATACATATATTCCACTATATATATTCTACCATACATATACTATATATTCCACCATATATGTATATTGAACTATATATAACATAAAAGTTGAAATTTTAATAAAAGAAAATGTTTTATATACATATATACACACACATACATACTATATATACATATTTTCTACCATATATAGTGGGATATATC
>NW_016900431.1:0-908 GCF_001698545.2 Rhinopithecus bieti | reverse complement strand
AGGACCAGTGATGAGGAGCATTTTTTTCATTTGTCTGTTGGCTTCATAAATGTCTTCTTTTGAGAAGTATCTGTTTATATTCTTTGCCTACTTTTGATGGGGTTGTTTATTTCTTGTAAATTTGTTTAAGTTCTTTGTAGCTTCTAGATATTAGCCCTTTGTCAGATGGATAGATTGTAAAATTTTCTCCCATTCTGTAGGTTGCCTGTTCACTCTGATGGTAGTTTATTTTGCTATGCAGAAGCTCTTTAGTTTAATTAGATCTCATTTCTCTATTTTGGCTTTTGTTGCCATTGCTTTTGGTGTTTTGGTTGTGAAGTCTTTGCCCATGCCTATGTCCTGAATGGTACTGCCTAGGTTTTCTGCTAGGGTTTTACGGTGTTAGGCCTTGAATTTAAGTCTTTAATCCATCTTGAGTTAACTTTTTTTATAAGGTGTAAGGAAGGGATCCAGTTTCAGCTTTGTACATATGGCTAGCCAGTTTTCCCAGCACCATTTATTAAATAGGGAATCCTTTCCTCATTTCTTGTTTTGTTAGGTTGTAGATGTGTGGTGCAAAGATCAGATGGTTGTAGATGTGTGGTGCTATTTCTGAGGCCTCTGTTCTGTTCCATTGGTCTATATATCTCTTTTGGTACCAGTACCATGCTGTTTTGGTTACTGTAGCCTTGTAGTATAGTTTGAAGTCAGGTAGCATGATGCCTCCAGCTTTGTTCTTTTGCTTAGGGTTGTCATGGCTATGCAGGCTCTTTTTTGGTTCCATATGAACTTTAAAGTAGCTTTTTTTTTTCCCCAATTCTGTGAAGAAAGTCAGTAGTAGCTAGATAGGGATAGCATTGATCTATAAATTACCTTGGGCAGTATGGCCATTTTATGACATTGATTCTTCCTATCCATGAGCATGGATT
>NW_016900430.1:0-758 GCF_001698545.2 Rhinopithecus bieti | reverse complement strand
CCAATATATTTGGCTTAAAATTCTTTTTTGCTATTTCTTTTCTTCTCATTTCTTCTTGTTTTCTTTTTTCTTTTCTTAAGACAGGGTCTCACTCTTTCCCCAGGCCAGAGTGCAGTGGCACAATCACAGCTCACTTCAGCCTCGACCTCCCCAGGCTCAAGTGATCCTCCTGCCTTAGCCTCCCAAGTAGCTGGAACTAGAGGGATGCACCACCACAGCTGGCTAATTTTGTATTTTGTGTAGAGGCAGGGTCTTGCTATGTTGCCCAGGCTGGTCTTAAACTCCTGGGCTGAAACGATCTGCCCATTTCAGACCCACAAAGTGCTGTGATTACAGGCATTACACCCAGCCTTCTTTTTTTATTGGTTTGTTTCTCCTTTTCTGTCTTCTTTGGGTGAAATGAATTTTTTTTTTTTAGGATTTTAATTCCTCGAACACTTTTTTTTGAGCTACAAGTTTCTTGGTATTTTTTACCGATTACTTTGGTTTTACAATATATATCATTGATTTATCGCAGACTGTGTAGAGTTAATATTGTGCTCCCTTATATAAAGGTAAGACACCTGCAAGAGTGTAGTTCTGTTTGCACCCCTCACACCACGTACTGTTGTCATGTATTTTACATCCATACATAAAATGTTGTAAATTTTGCATTAAACTACTATTGTATTTTAAAGAATTAAACAGAGGAACAAAAAACACTTATTTATATCTACTTACTTATTTACCATTTTCTGTGCCCTTTATTTCCTGCTGTA
>NW_016900429.1:0-1304 GCF_001698545.2 Rhinopithecus bieti | reverse complement strand
CCTTTATTTTTTATTTATTTAAATATGTAAGTTATTTCATTAGGTTCTTCTTAAGGAATTTAGAACACTGATTAGTGAGGATAAATTCCATTCATCAGGGCAAACACAGATTGCAGGTAGCCCTGGAACTGAGGAATAGCTTTGAGTTTGGTAAACTCAAACTGTGGTAAAGTGCACAGTTTTCCGATCAACTTTGCACTGCTCTGTAATCTCATGTTTCTCTCTTTCTGTGTTGAAGATCTCACCTCCCTGGTGTCTGGGCTTCTGTAGCTTCTTCTTCTTGAAGTAAATGTCAGTAAGATGTTTTGGATTTTCACATTGCTGATATCAATTTTGGTTGAGGTGGCAATGGCAAATTTCCGACGTGCTCTTTGTAGAGGAACTCGATTGAGGACCAGAGGTCCAGTCACAAGTAACAGGTCACTAGCCAGCTACTTCAAGAAAACCACCCTGTTGCCTCTGTGGCACTCAGTGAGGATGATCAGAATGGTCCCAGGGGTGATGCTGGCTCACAGTTTTCTCATGTGCTGACTGAAGGGATTTTGACATGGCTCAAAATATTTCAAGTCATATCTTTAGTAGGATAATATCTAGGCCCTTTGAGAAGTTTAACCAACCTGGTACTGCTATTCTTGTTATCATCAATTGGTTTTGCAACCAATTTGCAAGAAACTTCTCCTTTTCTTTTCAACCTTGGATTTAGTGGCAGAATACCTCCTCTTGTACACGGCCTTTCTGGAATACATAGCAGATTGGGAATATCTGGCAATTCCTTTGACAAAGATAGAATTTCGGCTGCAATGAGACTTTCCCTTCTTGGGCTTTTAGCCTTGAGGGTACCCTTTTCACCTTGCTACCAGCATCAGGCTTCTTGGCTTTGGGTTTGTTCTCCTTAGTATCTGGCTTGTCAACTTTTCACCCACCATCATGCAGGATGGGAAAGAGCTATTCAGCCATTAAAACAAAGGAAATTCTGTCATTAGTGACAACATGAGTGAATCTAGAGGATATCATGCTAAGTGAAATAAGCCAGGCACAGAAACACAAGTACCACATGATCTCACTTAAATGTGGAATCTAAAGAAGTAGAATTAACAGAAGCAGAGTAGAACAGTGGGAGAAAATTTTGCAATCTATCCATCTGACAAAGGGCTAATATCCAGAATCTATAAGGAACTTAAACAAATTTACAAGAAAAAAACCCATCAAGAAGTGGGCAAAAGATATGAACAGACACTTCTCAAAAGAAGACATTTATGTGGCCATCAAACATACGAGAAAAGCTCATCATCACTGGTCATTAG
>NW_016900427.1:0-357 GCF_001698545.2 Rhinopithecus bieti | reverse complement strand
TAAAATGTCATGAGGTTTATTGCTTCATAATGCAATGACATTTTAAGAGAAATACATGTTAGAGTGGGAAGACTCTTTTATTTTGAAGATGAAATTTCATTATGAGTTTGAGGAAACATCTAGGTAGAGCTGTCCAGTTGGGAAGTAGGTCCCGAAAGTTAGGAAACAGGTTCACCCACATAGAAGTGATAACTAAAGCTGTGACTATGGGGAGAAGGAAAAGAATGTGATAGATGAAATAATGCCCTCCTCTGAAAGATATTGGATCCTGATCCTCAGAACCTGTGACTCTGTTGCAAAGAAATTTAAAGTAAAAGATGAAATTATTTCCTAATCTGCTAATTTTAAGATAAAGAG
>NW_016900426.1:0-905 GCF_001698545.2 Rhinopithecus bieti | reverse complement strand
CAAGGTAATCCTAAGCAAAAGAACAATGCTGGAGGCATCACGCTACCTGACTTCAAACTATACTACAAGGCTACAGTAACCAAAACACCATGGTACTGGTACCAAAAGACATATAGACCAATGGAATAGAACAGAGACCTCAGAAATAACACCACTCATCTACAACCATCTGATCTTTGACAAACCTGACAAAACAAGCCGTGGTGAAAGGATCTCCTATTCAGTAAATGGTGCTGCAAAATGCCTAGCCATATGCAGAAAACAGAAAATGGACCCCTTCCTTACTCCTTATGCAAAATTAACTCAAGGTGGATTAAAGACTTAAATGTAAAACCTGAAACCACAAAACCCTAGAAGAAAACCTAGGCAACACCATTCGAGACATAGGCCCAGACAAAGACTTCATGACAAAATGCTGAAACCAATTGCAACAGAAGCCAAAATTGACAAATGGAATCTAATTAAACTAAAGAGCTTCTGCATAGCAAAGAAACTATCATCAGAGTGAACAGGCAACCTACAGAATGGAAGCAAATTTTGCAATCTTCCCATCTGACAAAGGTCTAATGTCCAGAATTTACAGGTATCATAAACAAATTTACAAGAAAATTCAAACAACCCATCAAAAGTGGGTAAAGGATATGAACAAACACTTCTCAAAAGAAGATATCTGTGCAGCTAAGAAATATATGAAAAAAGCTCAACATCACTGATCATCAGAGAAATGCAAATCAAAACCGCAATGAGATACCATCTCGTGCCAGTCAGAATGGTGATTATTGAAAAGTTAAGAAACAGTAGATGCTGGTGAGGCTGTGGAGAAATAGGAGTGCTTTTACACTGTTGATGGGAATGTAAATTAGTTCAACCATTGTGGAAGATGGTATGGCAATTCCACAAGGTTG
>NW_016900425.1:0-487 GCF_001698545.2 Rhinopithecus bieti | reverse complement strand
CTAGGCTGGGGTCCGTGGATCCTGGTTCCAGCTGTGTGAGGGCTGGAAGGCCCTGGGCAGGTCACCTGCTCTCTCTGGGCCTATTTCTTTCTTTCTTTTTTTTTTTTTTGAGACGGAGTCTGGCTCTGTCGCCCAGGCTGGAGTTCGGTGGCCGTATCTCAGCTCACTGCAAGCTCCACCTCCCAGGTTTACGCCATTCTCCTGCCTCCGCCTCCCAAGTAGCTGGGACTACAGGCGCTCGCCTCGTCACCCGGCTAGTTTTTTGTATTCTTTAGTAGAGACGGGGTTTCACCGTATTAGCCAGGGTGGTCTCGATCTTCTGACCTTGTGATCCGCCCGTCTCGGCCTCCCAAAGTGCTAGGATTACAGGCTTGCGCCACCGCGCCCGGCCAAGGGCCTATTTCTATCACATACTGAAGGGCTGAGCACACTAGACTCTGTGGCTGTGCAACTCCTTGGTTCTCCATTTGTCCCTGAGGGCCCCTTG
>NW_016900424.1:0-909 GCF_001698545.2 Rhinopithecus bieti | reverse complement strand
CACCTTATACAAAACTAACTCAAGATGGATTAAAGACTCAAATGTAAAACCTAAAACCATATAAATCCTAGAATAAAACCTAGGAAATACCATTCACGACATAGGCATGGGCAAAGACTTCAGGACAAAACACCAAAAGCAATGGCAACAAAAGCCAAAATTGACAAATGGGATCTAATTAAACTAAAGAGCTTCTGTACAGCAAAGGAAGCTATCATCAGAGTGAACAGGCAACCTACAGAATGGGAGAAAATTTTGCAATCTATCCATCTGACAAAGGGCTAATATCCAGAATCTACAAATAACTTAAACAAATTTACAAGAAAAAAAAAAAAACAGACAATCCCATCAAAATTTTTTTGAAGGATATGAAGAGACACTTCATAAAAGAAGACATTTATGCGGCCAACAAACATGAAAAAAAAAAAAAGCTTAGCACCACTGATCATTACAGAAATGCAAATCAAAACCACAGTGAGATGCCATCTCATGCCAGTTAGAATGGTGATCATTAAAAGTCAGGAAACAGATGCTGGAGAGGATGTGGAGAAATAGGAACGCTTTTACACTGTTGGTGGGAGTGTAAATTAGTTCAACCACTGTGGAAGACAGTGTGGAGATTCCTCAAGGGTCTAGAACCAGAAATACCATCTGACCCAGCAATTGCATTACTGGGTTTATACCCAAAGGATTACAAATCATTTTACTATAAAGACACATGCACACATGTTTACTGCAGCAGAGTTCACAATAGCAAAGACTTGGAACCAACCCAAATGCCTATCAATCTTAGACTGGATAAAGAAAATGTGGCACGTATAAACCGTGGAATACTATATAGCCATAAAAAATAAAGATGAGTTCATGTCCTTTGCAGGGACGTGGATGAAGCTGGAAACCATCATTCTC
>NW_016900423.1:0-213 GCF_001698545.2 Rhinopithecus bieti | reverse complement strand
ATGTGTGTGTATATGTGTGTGTGTATACGTGTGTGTATATATATCTGTGTGTGTGGATATATATCTGTGTGTGTGGATATATCTGTGTATGTGTGTGTGTATATATGTGTGTGTGTGTATATATATGTGTGTGTGTGTGTATATATATCTGTGTGTGTGTGTATATATGTGTGTGTGTGTGTATATATATGTGTGTGTGTGTGTATATATATA
>NW_016900422.1:0-358 GCF_001698545.2 Rhinopithecus bieti | reverse complement strand
ATCTCATCTCATCTCATCATCTCATCTCATCATCTCATCATCTCATCTCATCATCTCATCATCTCATCTCATCATCTCATCTCATCATCTCATCTCATCATCTCATCTCATCATCTCATCATCTCATCTCATCATCTCATCATCTCATCTCATCATCTCATCTCATCATCTCATCTCATCATCTCATCTCATCATCTCATCATCTCATCTCATCATCTCATCATCTCATCTCATCATCTCATCTCATCATCTCATCTCATCATCTCATCTCATCTCATCATCTCATCTCATCATCTCATCTCATCATCTCATCATCTCATCTCATCATCTCATCATCTCATCTCATCATCTCATCTCA
>NW_016900421.1:0-1560 GCF_001698545.2 Rhinopithecus bieti | reverse complement strand
AAAAGAACTCCATTCTGGAGATACACTGAACTGTGGACAGAAAGGTACAGGAGGAAGGCCTAGGATTCTGGAGAGAGGTCAGTACGGGTCCCTGTGGAAGTCATCAGTACAGAGAGCAAGGCACAGAAGCCGGAGACACACCATGGGGAAGGAGAACCAGTTAGAAGCCCCGAGAGAATGGAACACACATGTCTTTAGGGAATATACGTGTGATCAAAGAAGGGACAGACTGCTTGCAGGTCCATCTTCTGGAACCTGGAGTCACTGCAGTAGCTCCCAATACAGGAGCTAACACGGAACAGAGCCATCACATGGAAACCCTCGCAGGACGCCTCTCACACCTGTTTGCCCATTTCTAAAATAGGGAAGGGATGACACTTGCCCCACAGCTGTTGCAGGATGGTGAGCTAGAGCTCAGGAAGCGCCTAGAGCAGGTCCCGGCCTGGAGCAGGGTCTCGTGGCTCAGGGTAGTGGCTCCCTGTGCCTGAGGAGGACATGCACCTTGGTTTCTTCACCATCTCAGTAGCTGCAGGGCCCAGGCATGTGTCTGGCACATGCTAGACGTCATCATTGCTAGTGGCCCTGCATACAGGACGGAGGAAGGCTGAGCCATGGCTGATCCCTGTAATCCCTTTAGAAGGGCTTCTGAAGCTTCTTGCAGCTTCTGAAGACACCACGGCAAGCTGGGAACCCCTGATGGGGACTCCGGGAGCAGGGGAGCAGCATTCAGATGGGGCCAAAGGAAACAGCCACAGAGACCACGTTTGCTTTCCCAGGAGCTGCGATACAAGCAAGAGGAGGAGGTCAGGCAGCCCCACCTTTTAACCCAGGCCTGCCAGGTGCTGCGGTGCTGCCAATGAGGACTGCGTGCCTGCACGTGATTGATGAGTGAATGGAGGCTCTAAGAAGCCAGGTGTCCTGGCAAAGCCAGCCAGGACAGCAGTAAGAGGGAGGAGCTCGGTGCCAGGCTGTTCTTGCATTGCTATCAAGGAACACCTAGGGCTGGGTGGTTTACAAAGGAAAGGGGCTTCATTGGCTCACAGTGCTGCAGGCTGCACAGGGAGCATGGTACTGGCATCTGCTCAGCTTCTGGGAGACAGCAAGGAGCTTTTACTCATGGCAGAAGGCAAAGTGGGAGCAGGCGTGTCACAGTGAGAGCAAGAGTAGGAACAAGGCATGGGGAGGTGCCATGCACTTTCCAACAACCAAATCTTACATGAACTCACCCATCACTGAGGGAAAGGTGCCAAGCCACTCATGAAGCATCTGCCCCATGATCCAAACACCTCCCACGAGGCCCCACCACCAACAGCGGGGATTCCATTTTAGCATGAGACTTGGAGGGGACACACACACACACACACACACACACACACACACACACACACACATCCCATCTACAGCAAGCTCCCCGGTGGGTCTGGCTGCAGGGTTGTGTTCCCCTCACTCCATACCTCTCCCTAGCATGTTGCCCCGTGTGCCCACCTGACGCCTGTCCGCTGGGGTCATGCTGGAGCTGGTACACGGAGGTCCTCAGTTTGTATTGGCTTGTCCTGAACT
>NW_016900420.1:0-215 GCF_001698545.2 Rhinopithecus bieti | reverse complement strand
GCTCCTCCCTGGGTCTCCAGCTTCACTACCCTCAGACTAGACCAGCAACACCAGTTCCTCCCTGGGTCTCCAGCTCTACAACCCTCAGACATGAACAGCAGCAGCACCAGCTCCTCTCCCTGTCTCCAGTTCCACCAACCTCAAACTACAACAGCAATACCGGCCACTCCTCAGGTCTCCAGATCCACGACCCTCAAAATAAAATGGCATGACCG
>NW_016900419.1:4585-6924 GCF_001698545.2 Rhinopithecus bieti | reverse complement strand
CATTTAGCCGAAGGATTGCTGACAAGATGTCCAAATAGGAACAGCTCTGGTCTGCAGCTCCCAGTGAGATCGATGCAGAAGGCGGGTGATTTCTGCATTTCCAACTGAGGTACCTGGTTCATCTCATTGGGACTGGTTGGACAGTGGGTGCAGCCCACAGAGGGCAAGCAGAAACAAGGTGGGGCGTCGCCTCACCCGGGGCATTGGCTCACCCATGAAGTGCAAGGGGTCAGGGAATTTTCTCCCTCACTCAAAGGAAGCCATGAGGGTCTGAGCCTGAGGAACTCTAGCACAGATATTGTGCTTGTCCCATGGTCTTTGTAATCTGCAAACCAGGAGATTCCCTCTGGTGCCAACCCCACCAGGGCCCTGGGTTTCAAGCACAAAACTAGACAGCCATTTGGGCAGACACTGAACTAGCTGCAGGAGTTTTTTTTTTTTTTTTTTTTTTTTTTTCCGTACCCCAGTGGCACCTGGAATGCCAGCAAGACAGAACCGTTCACTCCCCTGGAAAGGGGTGCTGAAGCCAGAAAGCCAAGTGGTCTGGCTCAGTGGGTCCCACCCCACGGAGCCCAGCAAAATAAGATCCACTGACTTGAAATTCTTGCTGCCAACACAGTAGCACTCTGAGATCCACCCAAGATGTTCCAGCTTGGTGTGGGGAGGGGCGTCCACCATTACTGACGCTTGAGTAGGTAGTTTTACACTCACAGTGTAAACAAAGCCACTGGGAAGTTCAAACTGGGCAGAGCCCACTGCAGCTCAGCAAGGCTGCTGCAGCCAGACTACCTCTCTGGATTCCTCCTCTCTGGGCAGGGCATCCCTGGAAAAAAAGGGCAGCAGCCCCAGTCAGGGACTTATAGATAAAACCCCATCTCCCTGGGACAGAGCACCTGGGGAAGGGGTGACTGTGGACAAAGTTTTAGCAGACTGAAACGTTCCTGCCTGACAGCTCTGAAGAGAGCAGCAGACCTCCCAGCACAGTGTTTGAACTCTGCTAAGGGTCAGACTGCCTCCTCAAGTGGTTCTCTGACCCCATGCATCCTAACTGGGAGACACCTCCCAGTAGGGGCTGACAGACATCTCATACAAGAGAGCTCTGGCTGGTATCTGGCCAATGCCCCTCTAGGATGAAGCTTCCAAAGGAAGGATCAAGCAACAATCTTTGCTGTTCTGCAGCCTCCACTGTTGATAACCAGGTGGACAGGGTTGGGAATGGAACTCCAGCAAACTCCAGCAGACTGGCAGCAGAGAGGCCTGACTGTCAGAAGGAAAACTAACAAACAGAAAGGAATAGCACATCCACTCAAAGACCCCATCTGAAGGTCACCAACATCAAAGACTAAAGGTAGATAAATCCACAAAGATGGGGAGAAACCAGCAAAAAAGGCAAACATTCCAAAACCCAGAATGCCTCTTCTCCTCCAAAAAATCACAACTCCTTGCCAGGAAGGGAACAAAACTGGATGGAGAATGAGTTTGACAAATTGACAGGAGTAGGCTTCAGAAGGTGGGTAATAACAAACTTCTCTGAGCTAAAGGAGCATGTTCTAACCCAATGCAAGGAAGCTAAGAACCTTGAAAACAGGTTATAGAAAATTGCTAACTAGAATACCCAGTGTAGAGAAGAACAAAATGACCTGATAGAGCTGAAAACACAGCATGAGAACTTCATGAAGTATACACAAGTTTCAATAGCCAAATCAATCAAGCAGAAGAAAGGATATCAGTGATTGAAGATCAACTTAATGAAATAAAGAGAGAAGACAAGATTAGAGCAACAAGAATAAAAAGGAATGAACAAAGCCTCCCAGAAATATGGGACTATATGTAAAGACCAAATCTGAATTTGATTGGTGTACCTGAAAGTGACGAGGAGAATGAAACCAATTTGGAAAACACTTTTCAGGATATTATCCAGAAGAACTTCCCAAGCCTAGCAAGACAGGCCAACATTCAAATTCAGGAAATACAGAGAATACCACAAAGATACTCCTCAAGAAGAGCAACCCCAATACACATAACTGTCAGATTCACGAAGGTTGAAATGAAGGAAAAAATGTTAAGGGCAGCCAGAGAGAAAGGTCGGGTTACCCACAAAGGGAAGCCCATCAGACTAACTGCAGATCTCTCAGCAAAATCCCTACAAGCCAGAAGAGAGTGGGGGCCAGTATTCGACACTCTTAAAGGAAAGAATTTTCAACCCAGAATTTCATATCCAACCACATTAAGCTTCATAAGTGAAGGAGAAATAACATCCTTTACAGACAAGCAAATGCTGAGAGATTTTGTCACCACCAGGCCTGCCTTATAAGAGATCCTGAAGGAAACACTAAACA
>NW_016900419.1:0-2555 GCF_001698545.2 Rhinopithecus bieti | reverse complement strand
AAAAAAAAAAAAAAAAAAAGAAAAAGAAAAGAGATAAGAATCAAATAGATACAATAAAATTGATACAGGGATATCACCACTGATCTCACAGAAATACAAACTACCATCAGAGAATACTATAAACACTTCTATGCAAATAAAGTAGAAAATCTAGACGAAATGGATAAATTCCTGGACGCACAAACCCTCCCAATTCTAAACCAGGAAGAAGTCTAATCCCTGAATAAACCAATAACAATTTCTGATATAGAGGCAGTAATTAATAGCCTACAAACCAAAAAAAGTCCAGGACCAGACGGATTCACAGCCAAATCCCACCAGAGGTTCAAAGAGGAGCTGGTATCATTCCTTCTGAAATTATTCCAAACAACAGAAAAAAAGGGAATCCTCCTAATTATTTTATGAGGCTACCATCATCCTGATTCCATAACCAGGCGGAGACACAACAACAACAAAAAGAAAATTTCAGGCCAATATCCCTGATGAACATTGATGAGAATATCCTCATAAAATACTGACAAACCAAATCCAACAGCACATCAAAAAGCTTATCCACCGCAATCAAGTCAGCTTCATTCCTGTGATAGAAGGTTGGTTCAACATACACAAATCAATAAATGTAATCCAGCACATAAACAGAACCAAAGACAAAAACCACACAATTATCTTAATGGGTGCAGAAAAGACCTTCAACAAAATTCAACGCCCATTCATGCTAAAAATTCTCAATAAACTAGGTATCGATAGAACGTATCTCAACATAATAAGAGCTATTTATAACAAACCCACAGCCAATATCATACTGAATGGGCAAAAACTGGAAGCATTCCCTTTGAAAACTGGCACAATACAGGGATGCCCTCTCTCACCACTCCTATTCAACATAGTATTGGAAGTTCTGGCCAGGGCAATCAGGCATGAGAAAGAAACAAAGGGTATTCAATTAGGAAAAGAGGAAGTCAAATTGTCCCTGTTTGCAGATGACGTGATTGTATACTTAGAAAACCCCATCACCTCAGCCTAAAATCTCCTTAAGCTGATAAGCGACTTCAGCAAAGTCTCAGGATACAAAATCAACGTGCAAAAATCACAAGCATTCCTATACACCAATAAAAGACAGAGAGTCAAATCATGAGTGAATTCCCATTCAAAATTGCTAAGAGAATAAAATACCTAGGATTCCAACTTACAAGGGATGTGAAGGACCTTTTCAAGGAGAACTACAAACCACTGCTCAAGGAAATAAGAGAGGACACAAACAAATGGAAAAACATTCCATGCTCATGGATAGGAAGAATCAATATCATGAAAATGGCCATACTGTCCAAAGTAATTTATAGATTCAATGCTATCCCCATCAAGCTACTACTGACTTTCTTCACAGAATTGGAAAAAACTATTCAAATTTCATATGGAACCAAAAAAGAGCCTGCATAGCCAAGACAATTTTGGGCAAGAAGAAGAAAGATGGAGGCATCACACTACCAGACTTCAAACTATACTGCAAGGCTACAATAACCAAAACAGCATGGTACTGGTACCAAAGCAGATATATAGACCAATGAAATAGAACAGAGGCCTCAGAAATAACACCACACATCTACAACCATCTGATCTTTGACAAACCTGACACACACAAGCAATGGGGAAAAGATTCCCTATTTAATAAATGGTGTTGGAGTAACTAGCTAGCCATATGCAGAAAACTGAAACTGGACCCCTTCCTTACACCTTATACAAAATCAACTCAAGATGGATCAGAGACTTAAATGTAAGATCTAGGACCTTTAAAATCCTAGAAGAAAACCTGGGCAATACCATTCAGGACATAGGCATGGGCAGCAACTTCATGTCTAAAACACCAAAAGCAATGGCAACAAAACCCAAAATTGACAAATGGGATCTAATTAAGCTAAAGAGCTTCTGCACAGCAAGAGAAACCATCATCTGAGTGAACAGGCAACCTACAGAATGGGAGAAGACTTTTGCAATTTATCCATCTGACTAATGGGTTAATTAGTCCGTTAAGGGCTAATATCCAGAATCTACAAAGAACTTAAACAAATTTACAAGAAAAAACCAACCCCATCAAAAGTGGGCAAAGGATATCAACATATATTTCTTAAAAGAAGATATTTATGCAACTAACAGACATATGTAGAAATGCTCATCATCACCGGTTATTAGAGAAATGCAAATCAAAACCACAATGAGATATCATCTCATGCTAGTTAGAATGGCAATCTTTAAAAGTCAGGAAACAACAGATGCTGGAAAGGATGTGGAGAAATAGTGACACTTTTACAATGTTGGTGGGAGTGTAAATTAGTTCAACCATTGTGGAAGACAGTGTGACAATTCCTCAAGGATCTAGAACTAGAAATACTATTTGACCCAGCAATCCCATTACTGGGTATATACCCAAAGGATTATAAATAATTATACTATAAAGACACATGCACACATATGCTTACTGAGGCACTACTCACAATAGCAAAGACTTGGAACCAACCCAAATGCCCATTAATAATAGACTGGATAAAGTAAATGTGGCA
>NW_016900418.1:0-358 GCF_001698545.2 Rhinopithecus bieti | reverse complement strand
TTCACCATGTTGGCCAGGCTGGGCCTGAACTCCTGACTTTAGGTGATCCATCTGCCTTGGCCTCCCAAAGTGCTTGGATTACAGGTATGAGCCACCATGCCCGGCCAAATCAGAATCTTACACCCATAAAACAAGCAAACAAACAAGTCTTCAGGATTAAGGGGAAATGAAGACATTGTCAGATGAAGGAAAACTAAGAGGATTTGTCACAAGCAGACCTGCCCTAAAAGAATGGCCAAAGGTTGTTCTCTACATAGAAAGAAAACAATAAGAGAAGAAAGTTTGAAACATCAGGAAGGATGAAGGAACACAGTAAGCAAAAAAAAAAAAAAAAAAAAAAGGGGAAAATAAAAAAAAC
>NW_016900417.1:0-610 GCF_001698545.2 Rhinopithecus bieti | reverse complement strand
TTAATCTTTGAAAATTAGAGAATAAATGCAGTCACAAACAATCCCACGAGAGGCTTTTTTTTTTTTTCTGGATAGCTTTATTGAAGTGTCACATACAAAGCATAAATTTCCATCCACTTAAAATGATTAAAATCTATGTTTAGTATATTCACAGAGTTACAACCATCACCACTACTGAAATTTAGAAAGTTTTCATCGTGACACAAAGAAACTTTCTGGCAATTAGTGATCATCTCCTATTTCCACCTCCCTTAGGCACTGGCAACCACTATTCTACTTTGTGTCTCCATGGGTTTGCTTGTTCTTGATACTTCATATAAACTGACTCATATAACATGCAACTTTTAGAAAGGCTGAATACTACAAATATCGTGTTGCGCAAAACGAGCCCGACACAAATGCTAGGATATCTGTACTTTAGTAATTGTGTGTATCCTACTTCAATAATTGATTTAGAATTTTCTTATTAGAGCACATAACATAATTCATTTTAAGATTTATGCAATCATAATATTATTTCTATTTTCAGAAATATAAAATTTATCTGATGCACTGCAAATGCAAACGCTTTACTTCTAAAGCTTATGCTTACAATGATATATTTTGAAGA
>NW_016900416.1:0-612 GCF_001698545.2 Rhinopithecus bieti | reverse complement strand
TGTTATGAGTCTTTTTGGACTTTGGAGACAATGAATTCATCATGTGGGTGTGCTACTCCTGCCCATTTATGAAACGGCCTAAAAAGCTGCTAGTTTTGAGTGGGGCCCAGAACAAGAGAAGGCTCTGCAACAGGTCTAAGCTTCTGTGAAAGCTATCCTGCCCATTCGTCCATATGATTCAGCAGATCCAGTGGTGCTTAATGTAGCAGATAGGGATGCTGTTTGGGATCTTTATTATATACCTACAGATGAGCCATTGAGCCCTTTAGAATTTTGGAGCAAAACTTTCTCATCCTCTGTATATAACTACTTTCCTTTTGAGAAATAGCTTTTGGACCAGTACTGGGCCTAGTGGAGACTGAATGTTTAACCATGGACCACCAAGTGACCTGAGCTTTTCATCATGAACTGGGATTTAGCCCACCAAGCAATAAAGTTGGGCATACACTGCAGCACTCCATCGTCAAATGGAAGTGTTATATACATGATTATGCCCAAGCAAGCCCTGAAAACACAAGTAAGTTATGTGAAGAAGTGGCTCAAATGTTCATGGTCCTCATTCCTGCTACACTGACTTCTATCTCTCAGCTTGCACCTATGGTCTTCTGGAGA
>NW_016900415.1:0-610 GCF_001698545.2 Rhinopithecus bieti | reverse complement strand
ATAAAACAAAGATAAATAGTTGTGACTTAATTAAACTAAATAGTTTTCCATGGCAAAAGGAACAGTCAGCAGAGCAAACAGACAACCCACAGAGTGGGAGAAAACCTTCACAATTTATACATCTGACAAAGGACTGATATCCAGAATCTACAACAAACTCAAACAAATCAGCAAGAAAAAAAATGAACAATCCCATAAAAAAGTGGGCTAAGGACATGAATAGACAATTCTCAAAAGAGGATATCCAAATGGCCAACAAACATATGAAAAAATGCTCAACATCACTAATGATCAGAGAAATACAAATCAAAACCACAATGCGATACCACCTTACTCCTGCAAGAATGGCAGTAATCAAAAAATTTAAAATACTGTAGATGTTGGCATGGATGCGGTGATCAGGGAACACTTCTACACTGCTGGTGGGAATGTAAACTAGTTCCACCAATATGGAAGACAGTGTGGAGATTCCTTAAAAAACTAAAAGTAAAACTACCATTTGATCCAGCAATCCTGCTACTGGGTATCTACCCAGAGGAAAAGAAGTCATTATACAAAAAAGATACTTGCACATCCATGTTTATAGCAGCAGAATTTGCAATTGCAAAAT
>NW_016900414.1:0-1307 GCF_001698545.2 Rhinopithecus bieti | reverse complement strand
GCCGGGCGCGGTGGCTCAAGCCTGTAATCCCAGCACTTTGGGAGGCCGAGACGGGCGGATCACGAGGTCAGGAGATCGAGACCATCCTGGCGAACACGGTGAAACCCCGTCTCTACTAAAAAATACAAAAAACTAGCCGGGCGTGGTGGTGGGCGCCTGTAGTCCCAGCTACTTGGGAGGCTGAGGCAGGAGAATGGCGTGAACCCGGGAGGCGGAGCTTGCAGTGAGCTGAGATCCGGCCACTGCACTCCAGCCTGGGCGACAGAGCGAGACTCCGCCTCAAAAAAAAAAAAAGCCTGGGAAAAGCTGGAGGGAGGCCATGGTGGGTGGGGTGGGCTGGGAGTGGGGTGGCTGGAGACAGCCCAGTCTGCCACCAGTTTTGTACAGCCTGCAAACCTTTACATATTTACACAGTTGAAACAACTTCTGCCCCCCTGCAAAAAAAACCACCAATATTTTGGGACAAGTAAATATTATATGATATTCAAATTCAGTGTCCATAAATAGAGTTTTGCTGGAATCCATTCTTTGCTGGTCTCATAATAATCTGTGACCGCTTTCTTGCTAGTTGGGACAGACGGTGTAGGCCGCAAAGTCTCTAATATTTACTGTCTGGCCTTTACTGAAAGGCTTGCCCATCTCTTACCCAAACCCTCCTGGCCACAGACAGGAGGTGAGCGGGGCCAGCTGTCCGGCCACTGGCCTTAGAGATCAGTCCAATAGAAGAAGAGTTTCTCGGGCTATATATTTGGTCCTCCCCAGCCTCTGGGAACACCACCATGGAGCTGGTGGCCAGGCGTGGGGCTCCATCCCTCCCGGCTAAACCTGGAGGGAGGGCCCGCCCTCGAGGGGCAGGGCCTGGAAGAGGAGAGGCCTCCTAAGGGGCGGTGGGCTCAAGGAGGCTGCGCAGGTGCTTGTGCCCCGACCAGGTGAGCCTGAGGTCCCGACTCAACCCTCCCTTACTTTCCTCCGATTTAGAGCAGAGGAGGAAACGTTCGCTGTCCCTCCTGCCGCCTCCCAATAGTCCTCCCTCCGAGGGCGCTGTCTCCCTCGCACTGCTCCCTACCCAGGGTCGTTTCTCAGCCTAGCCCCGGCTCCCCTCCTCCCGCCTTCGGGAGGCCAGGCCTTCCTTCCGCTTCGCCCCGGCTTCCAGACCCCGGGTCCCGGCCGCCCCGCCCCTGGCCGCGCAGGCCTCCCGCCGCTCACCTGTGCTCACAGGTGTCACCGCACCCGCTGCCCTGCGCCGCCCTCCCCGCCCGCGGGGCTCCCCGTCGCCGTTGGCTCCCAGGCGATACCAGTCAGCCCCG